>NC_133653.1:220340608-220640608 GCF_009905375.1 Apium graveolens | reverse complement strand
TTGTGGTAGTTTATGGCATTCCATTTATACTTGTAAGGAATATCAGGAATATCATAGTTTGTACTATGATTATTATCAAATAAAACCTTCTTTAAAGAAAGTTAGCATTGTTCCTTCTAGTGTAAGTTCTGATTCAAAGTCTGATAGTGTAAATTATGATAAGAAAAATGTTAACATAAACTCTGATGCTAAAACCGCTGCAAATGTTAACAAACTTGATAAGGCCAAAGGATCCAAGCAAGTCTGGGTCCTTAAAACTAATCATTAGTGGTCTTTGTGATTGCAGGGCAACAGGAAAAACATCCTAGTTCTGGACAGTGGATGTTCAGGACATATGACTGGAAATAAAGCCCTGCTATCAGACTTAGTGGAAAAGGCTGGCCCAAGTGTTTCTTATGGAGATGGCAACATTGGAAAAATATTGGGATATGACAATATCAATCTTGGGAATGTCATCATTAAAGAAGTAGCTCTGGTCTCAGGACTTAAACACAATCTGCTAAATGTTAGTCAAATCTGTGACAGAGGTTATCATGTGGATTTCTTTGAAGAACACTGTGAAGTTGTAAGTAAATCTAAAGGCAAAGTTGTTCTGAAAGGATACAGGCATGGTAACATTTATGAAGCTAAGCTTTCAACAAGTACTGATGGTTCTGCAATCTGTCTGATGAGTAGAGCATCAATTGAAGAAAGCTGGAACTGGCACAAGAAACTCTCTCATTTAAATTTCAACAATATAAATGAACTAGTCAAGAAAGATCTTGGGAGAGGACTGCCAAAGTCAGTATTTGCTCCTGATGGCCTTTGTGATTCTTGTCAGAAGGCTAAACAAAAAAAATCTTCATTCAAGAGCAAGACTGAATCATCAATTCTTGAGCCTTATCACCTACTACATGTTGATCTATTTGGTCCAGTGAATGTCATGTTTATTGCAAAGAAGAAATATGCTATGGGAATAGCGGATGAGTTCACCAGATACACATGGGTGTATTTCTTGCACACAAAAAGTGAAACTGCATCTATCTTGATTGATCATGTCAAGAAACTGGATAAATTGGTCAAAGATTCTGTGAAGATAATATGAAGTGATAATGGCACTGAGTTCAAGAATTTGACAATGGAAGAGTTCTGCAAAGACCATGGAATCAAGCAGGAATTTTCTGCTCCTGGAACTCCACAGCAAAATGGAGTTGTTAAAAGAAAGAATAGAACTCTTATTGAAGCTACACGAACTATGCTTGATGAAGCAAAGCTTCCAACCTATTTTTGGGCTGAAGCTGTGCAGACTGCTTATTTTACTCAGAATGCAACACTCATTAACAAGCATGGAAAGACACCATATGAGATGGTGAAGAAAAAGAAGCTAAATCTGAAATATTTTCATGTATTTGGATGCAAGTGTTTTGTTCTTAAGACTCATCCTGAACAGCTATCCAAATTGGACTTAAAAGCTGATGAAGGAATCTTTGTTGGATATCCACTTTCCACAAAAGCCTTCAGAGTCTACAACTTGAGAATAAGGGTGGTCATGGAATCTATCAATGTCTCCTTTGATGATAAGAAGATTACTGGACTTGAAGATTTCAATGATCATGATCAGCTGAGATTCGAAAATGAAGACTTAAAATCTGATATTGAAAACCCTGACAGTCTAAGTCCTGAAATTACAAACTCTGATGGATTAAACTCTGATGTCATTGAAACTGTGGTGACTAGGTCAAAGGAGGATGCACCTGTGCAGGGGGAGCATACTGAAGATACAACCACATCTCAAGAAGCATCAGAACATACAACTGGCTCTTCAAGTTCTGATTCATCAAGTTCTGATAAGCCAAGTTCTGATAGTTCTGAAAACTTAAATTCTGAAGGATCCATCTCAGAGAGCATAGTTTCAGGGGGAGCATCAGAAAATGTTGATGAAGATAGCATGGATCATGGGGGAGCATCCAGTTCTAGAGAAAACCTTCCATCTGCAAGGAAGTGGACTAAATCACATATACCTGATTTAATAATTGGAAACCTGATGCAGGTGTCAGAACTAGAACAACTACTTCAAGTGAATGTCTTTATAATTCTTTTCTTTCTCAGTCTGAACCAAAGAAAGTGGAAGAAGCTCTTCAAGATGCTGATTGGGTGCAAGCAATGCAGGAAGAGTTAAATGAATTTGAAAGAAACAAAGTCTGGACCCTAGTGCCAAGACCAAAGAACAGATCTATTGTTGGTACAAAATGGGCGTTCAGAAACAAAAATGATAGTGATGGCATAATTACAAGGAATAAAGCAATGTTGGTTACAAAAGGATATTCTCAACAGGAGGGAATTGATTATGATGAAACATTTGCACCAGTTGCTACATTGGAAGCCATAAGGATATTTTTGGCTTATGCTGCTCACAAAAAGTTTACTGTCTTTCAAATGGATGTGAAAAGTGCTTTTCTCAATGAAGAATTAGAAGAGGAAGTATATGTTGAACAACCTCCTGGCTTTGTAGATCCAAAATATCCAAATCATGTCTACAGGCTTGATAAAGCACTTTATGGCCTTAAGCAAGCTCCAAGAGCATGGTATGAGACTTTAGCTTAGTTTCTTCTGGAAAGTGGATTTAACTGAGGAACTATAGACAAAACACTGTTCTACCTCAACCATGGAAATGACTTACTTTTGGTTCAGATATATGTTGATAATATCATCTTTGGTTCTACAAATGACAGACTTTGCAAGAAGTTTGCCAAACTGATGCAGTCAAGATATCAAATGAGTATGATGGGAGAACTTAGCTATTTTTTGGGCCTTCAAGTCAAGCAGAATGAAGAAGGCACTTTTATTTGTCAAACCAAGTACACCCAAAACTTGCTGAAGAAATTTGGAATGCAAGATTGTTCAAGTGCATCCACTCCCATGACCACTGCAACAAAGCTGGATAAGGATACTGGTAAATCAGTAGATATTACTGATTACAAAGGTATGATTGGCTCTTTACTCTATCTAACTGCAAGTAGACCTGATATTATGTATGCTACCTGTCTTTGTGCAAGATTTCAAGCAGATCCAAGAGAACCTCACTTAACAGCTGTGAAAAGAATATTCAAGTATCTTAAGGGAACAGCTGATCTGGGATTGTGGTATCCCAGAGAATCAGATTTTAAACTAATAGGTTACTCAGATGCAGATTTTGCAGGTTGCAAAATTGACAGGAAAAGCACAAGTGGAAGCTGCCAATTTCTTGGAGGCAGATTGGTTTCTTGGTTTAGCAAGAAACAAAAGTCAATTTCCACATCAACTGCAGAAGCAGAGTTCATTGCTGCAGGAAGCTGTTGTGCACAGATTCTTTGGATGAAGAATCAGTTACTGGATTATGGGTTAATATATTTTAAAATCCCTATTTACTGTGATAATTAAAGTGTTATTGCTATAACAGGTAATCCAGTTCAACACTCAATGACAAAGCACATCAGCATTAGGTACCACTTTATAAGGGAACATGTGGATGAAGGTACAGTGGAATTGCACTTTGTTCCAACAGATCAACAACTAGCAGATATCTTCACCAAACCACTATGTGAAGCTACTTTTACAAGATTGGTAAATGAACTTGGAATTGTTTCAGGTTCTTTCTCTAAATCTGCTTAGCTTTTGTTCTGATGCATCAGACCTTATGATCAGTATTTACAGATATTACTATCTTTGTGTATTATGTGCTTAATTGAAAATTTCTAAAGTACTGATTGTTGTCTGATATGAACTTCTAAACTCTGATAGTGATATGCATGTTTCTGTGATTAGTCAATCCAATGAGGATAACTGTGCTAGATGCCGACCCGGTAGTCTTTAATATGCTAAAAATCCCATGCTTGAAGTAATTGTTTATGTGGAAATCTCTTAACACAAGCAAATTCTGATATTGAGCTTAGTTCAATTTACTTTGTGTATCTTATTACTAAGACAAAAACTAGAATAATGCTTCTTATCTGTTAAGTTCTGATGTTAGTAAATCTGATTGATGTACTAAGTGCTGATAAACCTCTCTTATCAAAAGAAAAAGAAAAAGGAATAAAAATCGGGTACTCCTTTGAGATCTAGAGTAAAGAATGTGAAAGGAACGACCCAAGTGCATTGCTGGTATTAAGTAATATGCATCAGAAAAGCAAATAAAAATTTTCTTGGTGACTTTTCACACTCTATGATTACTGGAGAAATACTCTGATAATAGCATAAATTCTGACAAGCAGTCGTGACTCACTTACACTGAGAAGCAACTGTAAAATGGAATTTCAAAAGATGCATAAAATGAGCACAAAACAGTTGAGGTAGACTCATGCACGAACTCATTCTAAAGTAGACTTCAGAATTTTGACAGATTTTGAGCAAAGTTCTTAGTTATGCCTTATTTCTAAGATGTACTGAAGTGAATCAGACTTTAATCTTTATCTAATATATAGCTTACTGCACACACATACACTCCACATGAATGATGAAAATTACTGTGGTGATAAATGATGTTTTAGATGAACAGTTTATGTGTCAGATTGCATACATTCTGAGGACAGGTTCTGATGAAAGTTCTGATGATTAAATTATGAAGAACCGAAATCAGAATTTGTGTGAAGAATTACAGAGATAGGCATTCACTTTTCGAGTTAAGAAATCATGTTCTGATGACTGCTAAGTTCTAATATAAGTCTAAGTTCTGATATTAACACCTGATTCTTTACTTGACTTATTTATGGTTAAAATCTGAAACAGTTGTATTTGAAATCAGAATATGTTTAGGTGAGATATTAACAGTCAATATAATTTGGATTGGTGGTACACGGCTATGCACAGTATTTTTTACTTGTTTCATGTGCGCATTAAATCCTGTTTTACACTTCCAATGACTGTTTTTCTTCTCCTAAGTCTAGGAAGACGAGGTAGAATTATTTCTACCTATAATCATTAACTTTTCCTTGCGTCTCCTGACATTCCATTGGCTATAAAAACCAACACTTCATTCCAGCTAACACATATATCATTTACTCACAAAACTCTCTCTCGTCTTATTCTTATCACCAAAAATGGTTGCATTTGGCTGGTTTTACAATTATGGCAATGAGACTGTGCATGTCTTTATAAATGGAATTCCAACTTCATACCCTATCAACAACATCCCTCACAATCTCTGGATTCAATTTCCAGAGATTATTAAACGTGATCTGTTGACAGTTCGAAGAGAACTACATCTCCGTCGTCTTCGACAGCAGGAGCGAATCATTCGTCTCGCTGTTCTTTTTGTTGAGAGTAGGAAGAAGAAATAGTTTATGCTCCGTGTTTCTCTTCACTGTCAGCTTTGTCAGGTTTCTTAGCTTAGGACAATAGTTTTTGCTGTTAGGAGTTGTAGCTTAGGACAATCTTGTAATTTTGTGATGTAATTTAAATTTCATGAAATGTATTCACTCAATATATTAATGAAATTTTATATTGTTGCAAGATTTTATCTCTGAGTTGTTTGGTATTTTGATGCGTTTTTAAATCCTGATTTATCCATATTCTGATGACCATTTTATCTCTGATACAAATCAAGTTCTGATTCTGACGTGGGAGTACCTGTTTACTTGATTTATTTTTTGGTTATTCTCTCACTCATTGTATTTTTACAGGATATTGGACTCGCAGTGAAAATGATTTACTAAGCGGGATCAGTTTTAAATTTTAAAATTAAAACTGAACTACCTTAATTAATGGGATTACTTGATAAATGAAACGGTTTTTCCTTGAAAAACTGCATGTGATTAGTAATGATTACTGTTTTCCCGTGCCCATTAATTATTCTTTACTGCTGCATGCCTGACAGGTGTCCAACGGTTACTTTTTCTACCGTGTATAAGTAAAAGAGAGAGAAGATTGTAAAATCTTTTATTTACTTTCACACTTTATCTCTCTTTCTTTACTTCTATTCTCTCTCATCTCCTGACTTTTTTTTTCATACAGACATTCTATCAAACACCTTACAGGCAACCTTATTTCTCAATTTTTCTCATGGCACCTAAGGATTTGATTATAGATGAAGCCAAGTTTGTACCCAACAACTATGCTGCAATCTTAAACCATGATGAAGCTCCCTCTGATTTGCACTTTGTGCAGGATCTTCTCGCACACAGTGAGATTGGGTATGCATTGACCCAGCCTCAAGTCATTTCCATTCAACAAGTTCTGATGTTCTGGTGGACTGGGCATTTTGATAATGGTGGTGCTACTGGTACTCCAAGCATTATTTTTGAAGTAAATGATGTTGAGCATGTGGTAACTCCTGGAGCAGTTTGTAAAGCTCTACATTTACCAGAAGGTTGCATTTTCTCAACAGCGGAGGACCCCGTTCTACAGCAGCTCATGGCCAATTTGGGGTATGAGAAGAGTTTGGCCAAGCTTGGACAGTTGAAAAGAGCACATATCAGAAAGGAATGGAGCTTTTTCTTCGACTGCATCACTAAAGCATTCGGCAATAAGTGTTCCAACTTTGATGCCATTCCTATTATGAGTCAGCACATCGGGTATGCTATTATTCACCAAACTTATTTTGATTTTGCAAGTGTTGTGCTAGGCTTTATAGGGGATAGGATGACAGAGGATAGGAATGTAGTAAATTTTGCTAGATTCTATCAGCTTATATATACTTTTTGCTGTGCTAATGAACCTCAACCAGCCAGTTCTTTATTTCCACCCTTTAAACTTGTAAAACGTGCTTTGAATGACTTGGTAAATGCTGACCTTAAGAAAAAGGTGGTTAGACCCTTACAGATACCTCAGTCTGTAAAACAGATCCTGGTAAATGCTGATCCTCACACTTACAGATCTGTTTACCCTGATATTCAACCCACCAGCACATCCCAGACACCACAACAACCATCAGAACATACCACACATACACCTCAACCTACTCAACCCTCTATTAGAACACATTTCAAACCTTCACAGATAACTCAACCTTCATCATCAACACATACTGTGAAGCCTTCATCTTCCAAGCCCAAGAGGACAAAGACTGTACCTCAGACACCACAGAAGAGAAGGAGGATTGTTCTGAGAGATGAGTCAGACAGTGAGGAATAGGTTCCTGCATCAGAACCTATTGTTACAGAAGCTGAGAAGGTCTCTTCTCAGAAGGATACTGGAATTGGGGGTTCTAAGCTTCTCAAAAGGCTTAGAAGAATGTCTTATGCTGAAACTCCCAAGGAATCTCCATCTTCAAAGAAAAGAAAGAAACAGAGAGCTCACAGGCCAGTTTCAGAGGATGAGGATAAAGTAGCTAAGGAAGGAGATCAGGAATCTCTGATCTCAAAAGAGCTAGAATTTGCTGAAGCTACTGCATCTCCACCTCCATTGACACCAACTCAGGAAGCTGCTACAGATAAAGCATCTACACCACCTGTGTCTCCTGTACATGAACCAGTATCTATTGCAGACCCAGGCACAAGTGCTGAAATTGATATTCACAACCTGGTTGTGCCTGAGGTTCTCTATTTAGAAGCTCCACCAGCTCCACTCAATCCATTAACAACACCAATTCCTGATGCTATTGATACTCCAGAATTGTCTACAACACCTTCTCTGCATCTAGACATTGAAGATCAGACTATAGGTGAACATCAAAATATGGTTGTTGATCAGAACTTGGAAGTAGATCAGCACTTAGAGGATGATGTTGAAGCCTCCATAGCCTCTCATACTGTTCTTCTATCAGAGGATGTTGACTCTGTAAGTTCTGATGCTGCAAATGCTGATGATACTGGTGATGCTGCTATAAATGCAGATGCTGATGAAGCTGGTCCTTCAGGACATGCACCTCAACAAACTGTTCCTAAGTCTGAACTAGTCAAAAAGTTTGTTCGAGGAGATGCACCAGTACCTTGGAGTGAAACTCCTAGAGGACAGGAGCGGAACACAGTTACCTTTGTTCCATCTGAAAATATTCTTGCTGAGCACTTGGCAAAAGTTGATGAGTTGCTAGCTAATGCTGATTTCAAGACACAGCTGAGAGTCACTGCATTGAGTACGAGACACCTTCAAAGTCAACACTCAACAACTCATGATGAGTTGCATAAAATTTAAGAAGCTTTGCTCAAGAAAGAAATGACTATGAAAATTGAAAAGAAAAGTTTTTTCAAACCTACCTTTGACAGAGTTGCTTATATTGAGAAAACCCAAGAGAAGAAACAATCTCAGATTGATGAAATTTTGAAAAATCAAGCTTCTCAGCAATCTCAACTCGATGAAATCCAATCCTCAGTAGAATTGCTTGTCTCTCTTCTCTTACCTGCTGATGCCAAAAAGGGGGAGAAAGTAATTAAGTCCAAATGCAAAACTGTTAAGACACTGAAGGGGAAGGATGATGAAAAAGATGACCGGGGAAACTCTGGAATGGGTGGAGGTCATGGTCAAGGTAGAAGTTTCTCATCAAGAAGAGCTGGAACTACAAGTCATAGAACAAGTTCTGATACTGGGAGAAGAATAACCTCTGATATTGGTAAAAGGGTAAGTTCTGATGAACTTTTGGATCTTGATGAAGAAATTTCAAGACAGTTATTTCTGAAAGAAAATCCAAGAATGGACTTTGAGAGTCTGATGGAAGAAGAAGCTAGACTTAAGTCAGAAAAAGTCAATTCTAAATCTGAAGCTTCTGTTGGTAAAAAGAAACTTCCTAAGGCCAAAGGCATTCTGATAAAAAAAGGACAAATCTTGAGGTAACCAAGGCTAAATCACAATTGCAGATAGATCCAAGGTCCAAGGGCAAAGAAAAAGTTGGTGAACCTATAAAGGTTTATGTGCCTCCTGTGGATGAAGAAATTTTTGTTGAAGATGCTGATCTTACTCTAACTTCAAGAAAGATTTCTAAGACAACCTCTGACGTGGCTCAAGTTGTTCAGAGTCACGATATGGTTAGTTCTGATATAACCTTGAAGCAAGCAACCTCTGACATAGCTTAAGTTGACTTGATATCAGAAGATAAATCAAAGGAAACCTCTGACATTGCTCATGTTAAATCCTCAATGTTACTCCTACCAGGATTCACCAAAGCCAAACAGACTTAACCTTTGAAGACTGCTGCAAGTGGTTTTGAAGCAAGAGTGGTTAGAAAGGAAGCAAGAGATAAAACTGGATTGGGTAGTGCTGATGAAAGAAGAGTACAGAACACAACCAATGATCCAACTTCCTTAAGTGAACCAGGTGTTGGAGCAACTCCTGAAAGATTGAATCAACTAGAATCTGTACAAATGGTTTACCATACTTACTTGAAAGAACACATCTTGTTATATTTCATGACAGATGGTAGGGTTTATCATATAAGTAAAAATGCTATTCCACTGAAGTATTTTGAAGAACTGAAACATGTATTATTCTTACTTCAAGTGAATGACAGAATAACAGAAAGTGCTACAAACTATTTGAAGACTCATATTTAGAGACAGAAAAGGCTTTATTCTGTAAAGTCTGACAACACATATTTTCCAAAGTACAGAGATCACAGGGGTGATATTGTTGAGATAAAGCCTAACTCTGCTAAGATTATAACTACCTTTCTGGGTTATAAGGCTGTAGAATTCAATCTTGAGTCTGATAAGGCGTATTTGATTAGACTGGATCAGGACATAAGGAAAGCAAGAATAAATGATCTCAGGGCTGCTATCTTCCAAACTGGTGAAGATTCTGCAGAGCTCAAAGATGCTAAAAGGAGGATGATTGATGAACTTAGATATGCTGAGAGATGTTTGTTAAAGAACTATCTCAGAACAACTCCTGACATGAGAGTGATCAGAAAGTGAAGCCAAGTCAAGATCTACAACTGCTCAAATTCTGATATATATACAGACTGAAGTTATTATCAGAAGTTAGAGTTGGTAAAGCTTTAAGGACTGTAAGTTGTAGTTATCTAGTCAATTTCTCATGCATTTGTACTTAATGTTTTTGACATCATCAAATATCTGTTAAACTTGTATATTATGATAATTTACAAGTTGGGGGAGATTGTTAGATATATTTGATAATGTCATGACTAATATGATTTATGTTTAGTTTTCAGATCTTACTTAAACAGGATAAATCAATACTTAACTGAAATCAGCACTTATACTGAAGTCAGAACTTAAGTCATCAGTACTTAAGGATCAGAAGATATTTATCAGGAGATAATATCAGGACTTAAAGGAAACTTTCAGATAAGGAAGGCGGCTGATTGAAAGGAAAGAAGATCGAGACAAACGTAAGAAGAGATATGCATGAAGAAGGAATTCTATGAAGAATAGAATACTTGGAAGAAAAGATATCTGATTGATATATTTTAGGAAGCAGAATTATATTCCATATCAATTAGCGATTATCTTGTAACTGTGTAGTATATAAACACATACATAGGGTTTACACTATAAGTGTTATCATTATTGAGAATATTATTCATTGTAACCCTAGCAGCTCTCGTGATATTTGTTCATCACTGAGAGAGGACAGTTCTATATTGTAACAGAGTTTATTGCTTTGAATAAAATCTGTTTTCTGTTACTTGTGTTATTTGAATTCAATTTAATTGTGTTATACACTGTATTCAACCCCCTTCTACAGTGTGTGTGACCTAACATCAAGATCAACATTCCTCTTTTAGATGAGATTTGTGTACTCATAAAAGAACCACTCATGTTCCTAAGAAAGCTTTCCTGACCTCTCATGTTAGTTCTATCTTGTCAAATCAAATTCCTGTGAAGTATAAGGATCCTGGTTGTCCTACCATCTCTTGTGTCATAGGAAATACCTTCATTGATAAAGCTTTACTCGATTTGGGAGCTAGTGTGAATCTTCTTCCATTATCTGTCTATCAAGCCTTGGGCTTGGGTGAACTTAAAAAGACCAGTATTACTCTTCAATTAGCTGATCGTTCTATTAAGACTCCTAAGGGTATAGTTGAAGATGTTTTCATAAAAATTGGTGATTTTGTCTTCCCCGTCGATTTCGTTGTTCCAGAAACCGAACCAGTCAAAAATCTCAAAAATCAAATCCCCATCATTTTAGGAAGACCTTTTCTTGCCACCTCTAATGCTTTGATTAACTGTAGAAATGGTTCGATGAAACTCATATTTGGAAACATGTCGATAGATCTGAATATCTTTAATGTAGGAAATCAACCTAATGAGCTTTTTGAACAACCTGTAGGAGTTAACTTGATAGATGAGGTTGTGTCTTGGTCGAATCTTGAGGATAGTGCAGTTGAGTCTCTTCTTGAGGAAGATGTTTCGTGTGAGTATGAGAGCAATAGAGAATTGCATGAGTTGTATAAGAATTTCACTTGTGATGAGATGTTAGAGGAATTGAATGCCATTTGTTCTAATCATGAAACCCAACTTGAGGATAGTTATTTTGATCTTAAGACCGTTGTTAAGACTTCTGTTGGTGAGCCACCCACACTCGATCATATTCTTTTGTTTTCCACTCTTGAACTGTCTTTGGTAGTTAATAATAAAACTCATCATGTTCTTATTTCTAGTAGAAAAGTTCATAACCAAGAATTTCAAGTGATTAATTTGCTTAAACAACATAAAGAAGTGTCTAATTGGTCCATGAATAATGTTAGTGCTATGAGTTTTATTTTGATGCATGATCTTATCTCTCTAGTGGATAATATTCTTTTTATGGGTGAGTTTCACATGTGTGTTGATTGTGTTACGAAGGTAGTTTTCCCACATTCTGGTATTGGTTAATAAATAATTTTATGTATGTGTCTCCCATAGTAAAGTGTAGGTATGGGGAAGTAACTATGTGTGTGAGTGAATGTGTATGTTATAGGTAATTGTGTTCCTCTGTCATGCCATTATCAGGTATTCTCGTCCTTTTACTTTGTCATTTTTCTCTCATTTGCATTCATTGAGGACAATGCATGATTTAGGTATGGGGGAGGGGTTTAGTAGTACTTACATATATATAAAAAATCCAAAAAAATATTAAAAAATGAAAAAAAATCCAAAAAAAAATCAGAGATATTTAGCTAAGTTGTCCAGTCCACTCTTGTACTTTAATACTAGTTGGTGTTAGCAGTTTTTCAAAACTTATATATGTAATGCCTAGAGATGATTTGAACGTAGCTGAGTAAGGTTGTCTTCATGAAACTTGTGTCGACCGAATTTTTACTTAAGAGTCCAAGATGACACATTTACACAAGGCCTTTGTAGGAAAGATTGTTTAGGGAAGTTTTCGATATCTGAGACAGAGCCCACATGTTGAAACAATGTCAAATCAATTTTTGCGGAAAAAAAAGAAAAGCAATAAAAAAAGAAAAAAGAGATGCTTGAATAAACTACATCAATACCCAATATTCCTCACAAATAAAGAAAAGAGAAAAAAATTGAGATGGCACAAGTAGTATAATTGACTAGTCTTGTTTTGTGGCCTTTGTTACTCGAGTAATTAAGTCCGTAGGGGTATTTCAAAACCTAGTGCCCTAAGACCATCTGGTTTGGGAGTCATTGGTCCAAAGCTCGCTACATGGGTAACATAGAAAGCCTAAGAAAACAGACATTGCACAATCAGTTAAAAAAAAGAAAGAAAAAATAACCGTGAATTTTGGCTAGATACTTATTTTGATAGAGATTGGGTACGTTCAATATTGGTTGAAAAAGAGGAAATGTACTTACTCAATTGATTCTTTAGAGACCTATTTTCACGACACACCTTGGGATTTTTTTGTAAACTTTCAGAGTCGATATAAGTAAATTATTGATACCTACATCTTGGCTATAATTAGAAGAGTCTTAAAGGCATGTACTTTCCTAAAAAATTTTGTGTTCACACCGAAGAATGTTATTGTTGATAGAGTTTGGACACTTGCTAGAGTATTTCACAGATTTTATGGGTATATCTTCTGTAAACCCTTAGGAGACAACACTGCTCTTGTAGAGATCGTCTATGAGTTTAACGGGGTTGGTAAACCTAAAATTTCCTGTCACGCCTACGAAAAGGAGCATAGGACTTTTCTTAGTTAGCATTTTTCTTTTTGATTTTTCTCGAGGACGAGCAAAAGATAGGTATGGGGACATTTGATAGGTCCATATTATTGCATATTATTAATATCTATTTTATGTCCGTTTTCATAATTTTATTAATAAATAAATTGTTTTACTTTGTTTTGTAGGAAAATAAATAAAATCTGAATTTGAGTTGGAAAAGGAGCAAATCAGGAATGAGGTGGACTATTCTAGAAGTCAATGGAATTGGAAGATAAATAGAATACTTATTGGAGAAGAAGAAGGAAATACTTTAAGAATCCTACTTGTATTCCAAGAACCCAACCTTCATATTTTCCCTATATATATTGGTCTCCCCTCTTGTATTTTACACATTCAACATTCCAACACCCAAGACATCCAATTAGTTATTTGTTTTGTTCATCTTTTTATCATGTGTAGCTAAATTTGTTCCCTAGGATGAAGATGAAGTTAATTTAATTGCTATGATATCTTCTCGTTCCTATTTGTAATAACCCCAATTTTTGGAATTTTTTTGAAATCCTTATGAATAGTGATTTTGCTGATTATGCTGAATAAGAAAACTTTTCATACCACACTTTGTAGAGGTTCTTTTATTGTTATTCTGAGATCTTATTAGTACTCTATATGGTATATAAGTGTATGTAAAGATCGTCAGAATCCAAATTCGAACACTTTGATTTTTCCCAAAAATCCACCAGATACCGAAAGAATTAAGTATAAGGTAACAGGATAAAAAGGATTTAAATTCAAGGATTATAAGAGAGGATCATATAAGAAATATAATATATTGAGAAAGGTTTAGGGGAACCCAAGTAATAAGATCCCGGGTATGATCCCTCAAACGATAAACGAGAACGAAAATTAAGCGAACCGTATAACAGATAAGCGGTCATTAACCAAACAATTAAGCAAGGATTAGAATAAGAAGATGTTTCCACCACCAAGTGATGACAAGTGGCAAGAGATGAAGTCGCCAAGATGATGTCATGCTTAGTCATACTCCACTCACTTTAAACAACCAACAAATCATCCAAATATCCCATTCACCTCATTTTCCACCACAAATACATTCAACAACGCAAATACTCTCCCAAGAACACATAGCTCACGACTTTTTCATTTTTTCAAGGAGAAAAATTCCAAAAATCAAGTTTCTAGCTTTGTTAATTTTCAAGGTAATTACCCAAGGTCCCTTATGATTAGATAAGCATATCCTAGGAGTTTAAGCTTCTATTTCTTCATGAATCTCTTCCAATAAATCAAGGAAGAAGATGATGAATAGTTTTTTCAAGATTACTAACTTTATTTTCTTTGATTTCCTTTAAGATCCAAGCATTCCTAAGTTATCTCAAGGCTTCTCAAGGCTTCTTAAGGCTTCCTCGCTACTCTAATCACTCCAAGGATGGTCTAACACCTCCAAACCCTAACTTTACTTTGAGTATTAAGATGGTTTTGATGGTTATAGTAAATGAGAAGCATGATGCTTATGTGTTTAGAGTTTGGATTGGATTTGTAGTGATTTGGATGTTGAAATCTTGTTTATAGTTAATGAAACTTAAATATAGCTAGTAGTTCATGTGTGGGTTGTATAAATTGGAAAATCTTGACGTTTGGGGACTGATGTAGTAAGGTTTGGATGAGGGTTGGTTGTATTGTTGGTTGTGAGTTGAATGGTGGTTGTTTGGGGTGGTTTAAAACTTGGTAATCGCGTAAACATAGTCGTCGTAATGCCCGATTTACCTTAGACTGTTTTTGCTCTTAACATCAGGACCCGAGAACTCACTATTAGGTTTTGACCATTGCCACGATTATATAGTTCATGTTACTAGCTTCGTTTTGATATATGGTTCGCTTGAATCCGATGTACGGTTTAGGAGAAACGACCGTTTTAAGTAACGGTGTTTCGCGACCGAACCATTACCCCTCGCCTTACTTTGAAACATTTGTTAAAGACCTTAAATGACTAATTGGAGTATGAAACATTTATGTAAAGTATATTAGGAAGTTGGTAAGGCACTCGCGAAAGAATCGCCTTAAAACTCTTAATGGTTAATTTATTAAAAATGGTGGAGCCGAGGGTAATCGAGCGACTTAAGAGAATCATTAAGCGCAAAGCGAGCGTTAGAGTCTAATTGGTTAAATATAGATTCTTAAGCGACTTTGGTTTAATTCCAACTTATATGTGGTTTATAGGTTACCAGACTCATCCCAGGACTTTTACCAGGCCCAGTCGCTCAGGCAAGTTTTCTACCCGTTATACTGTTGTTGTGATGTATATATGTTTATGCATTATCTTGTGATAAGTGCATGGTTATTATTAGCAAAGTCTTGCGATATATTGGAGCATGTGATATGATATTTATATGCATGCCTGTTTCGTAATATTGATATCTAATTGTTGATTCAAATGCTTATAAGTTGCATAATACCTATGCTAGAGATAAGCAGTGGTTGCGTATACCCTTAGTATAGGGGACCCAAAAGGTGAACATTTTCTAAACCGGGAGTCGATGTTCCCGAGTATATTATATATATTTATATATATATAGATATAGTTTTCAAAATTATTAATCGAATAAGGTTTATTTGATAACTTTATTTTTATTAATGAATATTACTTTGAATATTCATTCGAGGACTTATAACTCGGTTTATTTTATTTAATGAATATTATTTTGAATATTAATTCGAGGACTTACGACTCCGTTTATTCTATTTAATGAATATTATTTTGAATATTCATTCGAGGACTTATGACTCCGTTTATTCTATTTAATGAATATTATTTTGAATATTCATTCGAGGACTTATGACTCGGTTGATTTTATTTAATGAATATTATCTTGAATATTCATTCGAGGACTTATGACTCCGCTTAATTATTAAATAATATTCTTTATTTTATTAAAGAATAATGTTTCGATAATCAAACTTATTTTCGATTATTCAAATAAAGATCGTACTTGCGTATAAGTATATCTTTAGTGATTTATTATTCATTTCAAGTATGAGTTTTAAAACTTCTACTTCAATTATTTTTATAAAGATTATCCTTATGGGAATATTATTTAAATAATAATATTCAAATATTTTCTAATATATTGGGACTGATTTATTTCATTAAATCATCATTACTCCAAACATTCTTAAAAATGTTTTCGATTCTTCAAAATGATTTTTAAAAGATTAGAGCGGATCCCAAAACTCATTTTTATATTTAAGATCTTCCTTTCGAAGGGGATTTAAATATTCGCTCAAAACCTGGGGGGTCCGGCTCAGTGGTGTATTTTACATTCGCAATAAGGTTGCTGTTTTGAGAAAACATCTTGATTACTTGCCCATCGTTCGGGAAGTAAGTTCATCTATTTGAGTCGGCATAAGCAACATGGGCTCAGTGGGCGTCCATGAAAGTGTAAGTGGCTCAGTGGGAGTCCATCAAATGTGTAAGTGGCTGAGTGACAGTCCATCATAAGGTCCCATTGCGGCCAGGGTGATGACCAGTGGGGAATTCGTCCATCTACTAGTAGAAAATGTTACTTATTGGTATCTTTGCCTGATCAGCAAGATATCAGGTTTATGCCAAGGTTTTCTCCTTTCCAAATTCATTGGATATTGCAACTCTGTTTATAATTTTCATAATAGAGGTTTTCAAGGAGTGTATGAAATGTATATATATATAGGTGTATATATATATCGGGACTTAATGAAGTATCTCGTAACTTCATTCTTTCAAATGATATTTCAAAGATTGAATCTATTCAAGTCTTATCTTGTGGTCCCATCTATGGGACGAACTTTTGAAACTAATTATAACTTGAACGGTGGTAGTTCAAGTAGTATTCGAAAAAGATATAAGTATATTGGAGTATCTTGTAACCATCTTTTCAACTTATATCTGGTTAATGATTATCTTATGCATGACAAAGATTTTCACAAAAAAAAATGTTGAGACAAGGTTAGATATATGAGATCACCTTGCAACGATATTTTTATACAGTTATAAACTGGAACTCTGTGTATATTATACATGTCAGAGGATTTCAAAGATTATGAAAAGTATATATATATACTGAATATTTTGCGACGTGGTCGCATTAAGATATCAAACTTGGTTCATTTCTTCTTGACCAAGACTTTCATGAGTACTATGGGAATGCTCATATATTGTTAATTATTATACATATTATTTCGGTGGGCTTGTTGCTCACCCTTGCTTTCTTCTTCATCACACAACAACAGATAGAAAAGATGAACATGACCAAGCTTCCAATTCGCAATCGGTTAGGAAATGTTCCGCAGTTTTCTGAAAGCATTGATGCTGCCGTAGCTGAGGTAGGAACTACCAATAGGCTAGGCTTCAACTATTGATGAACCGGACTTATGTATATTATGAATTTTAATAATGGCAAAGAATATGTAAATTATTCAGAAACCCTTTTGAGGTGAAATGGTTTATAATTATGGAATAAAATGACTTGTGTTATTTTTGGTTTTCATCTCTGAGACTATAACTTTTGGTGTGTGTGTGTATATTGTGGGGTCATAGTACGCAGTAGTTGGTTGATTGTTAAGGTTAAGTATTATTAAGAGAAATGGAACTCGTGACAACCCGGATCCCTGACCCCGGATCTGGGGGTGTTACAGAAATGGTATCAGAGCCAAGCGTTATAAACCTCAGAGATGATGTGACGTTAAGATAATAAGTTCACTAAGATAATAAGAACTCTTGCCAAGTTCATAGTCGGGCTACCTAACATAGTACTGACAGTTAAAACCCTTACGGGAACCCTTATAAATATCGTGATAGTTACATAGTTCGTTCTCGTATAGGGTAGCGGGGCACCGAACCCTGAGGTTCAGGAGCATCAGCATGAGGATGTTTTATTACATGTTGGAGATTAAATTGTGAATCCGATAGAGTACCCTAACAAGGGACCGGATGAGATTCATATTGAGAATGTTGCGGTTGAGGATGTTATCCCAGAAGGGATTGTTGCTGAGGAGGATCTCGTGGAGGATCCTGACGGGAATGAAGAGAGAACCGCTGAGGAATTGATGACCGTAGTCAGGGCGACTACCAGAGCAAGAATGGCCGCGAGGGTGGCACTAGAGGATGAAGAGTTACCAAGGGCACAAAGGTTAATGAGGGCAGAAGGAGTGGGGCCTTCCACGTCACCAATTATACCAGTATCAGACCCTCTTCCAGAGGTTCCTGTAGACATCCATGAGGTTCCACCAACTCCTGTTCCCTCCCCTGTACAGAGCCCAGCACCTACTGATGAAATGCCACCTTTATCTCCTGCACCATTGTCACCTGATACCGTGCTTGGTTATCCATTTGGATCTCCTGGGTCTACACCACATGCACCCCATAGACTGCTAGATGCTACCACTCAGGCTTCTCTTATCTCCAATTATCATATGATTTTGGGTGGCCTGTCTGAGGCCCGTAATATTAGAAGTGATCTGTTGGACCGACTTACTGCACCAAGAATTGAGGGCGGGGTACTTCCGGCAGGATTAGCTTATAGCATGGAAAGGATTGAGGCTACCACCCGAATTACAGCTAGAGGTCATCTTGAGGGTCAGATTGATCCAGCTCTACTTGCGACTATCTTAGACCTCATCACTGCCTTAATGGAGCAGGTTAGGGATGTCGTGCGTGCCCGCATTTCTTGATCCATAATAGTGTGCAGGGTCTGGGCAATCAGACAAGGGTTTCATGTAGCACCGCTTTTGGAGGATTAGCCTATGTTATGAATGATTAGTTTTAATGACTAGATGATTATCTATGGTAGTACTTTTGGAATAGAAGCGATCAGATCAAATGATGTAATTCTCTTTAATGTGTTTAGTTATTGTACCCTCGAACAAATGGTTAAGTATATATTCATTAATTTCAGTTCAGATCAGTTTGTTTGTGATAAGTTCATATTGTTAATTGCATTATTAACACTTAAGAGAGTGTCATGAAGTTTATAGAACTTGAGAATTCATAATTTGCAATCATGCAAGGATTAAACGAGGGAAAGACTTAAGCAAAGTAAGTAAGACAATTATCCAGAGATTCTCAAAAATTTTCCAAGCATTGTGCCCCCACGAGGAATAAGATTAGGGGCAAACCTTGAATGTGATAATCAGGGAGGTCACAATTAAGATATAAGGAACCCATAATATAATGAAGTGGAAAATGAGGATTTTAAATTAAAAGATGACCCCAATTATGGGGAGTAGGAAGAAATATTTAGACTGAGAAAACAGAAGTCGAGCAAGATAGGAAGAACCAAGATGGTACTCCTATTGGGCAATCCATGGACCTGCCTAAAAAAACTTATACTTTTACCCCTAACCACCACCTTGAGGAAATAATGTGGTGTGAAATTCTTTCAGGACCTTTAAGTCGCTAAACTCTTAGAGTTCCAAGGAAATAGCTGACCCAGTCGAGGCAAGATTCTAGCTAAAGGAAATAGAGGAATCATTTGAGATTCTAAATGATTGACGAATCACAAAAGACTATTTTTGTCACTTACCCTCCTAAGAGAGAGGCCACCCGCTGGTGAAAGGCCAAGGAAGGCACAGAGCAAGAGATTATAATAAACTGATTTAAGTTCAGTCAATTGTTTTCAGAAAAGTACTTCCCAAGGTTATGGAGATAGTGTAAAAGCTTTAGAGCCAGAACAAAGGCAGACGAGTATGATGAATTATGAATCTAAGTTGTAAAAGTTGTCAAGATTCGTTCTGAGGACACGAATCCAGAATGACGGGATGTTTGAAATCAGTGCTTATGTTGTGTTGGTTCATGAAATAATGATAAGAGAAAGGAAAATAAAAAGAAACTGAAGTGGAAAGGAGCATAAAGGCAATAGAGTTTGTGGAATGATAAGGGAGTCGGGTATGAGGAATCCCTGAAGACTCGTAGTAATAGAAAGAGAAAAGTATATGATCGTCAGGAAGATGATGATTCACCATGAGTTAAAATTGATGGTTGAAGGCATAAGAGATATATATATTTTATCCTCTGTAAGTTGGGAGGATTCGAGGAAACCTTGAGATAGTTCGAAGGATAAATAATGAGACGCGGATAGACTGAGGAGACAAGGAAGTAAGAAATTAGGAAAATTGGATGAAGGAAGTGACCTTCAAGAATGTGAAGTGTAAGACCGGTGGCTTGATACCCAGAAAGAGAGACGCCAGGTATGAAAGATATCCCAACATTGAGATGACTGTTGAGATAAACAACAAAAAGTAAATAAGGAATTATTAAGAAGAAGTTCACGTTGAACACGACCAATATCTTCCAGGACATCCCTGTTGTCATTACCAAACTAGGAAAGAAAAGCGGGTAATCATTGTTATCTTTTGGAGGCAATATGGATTGAACTTATTTTGAATAAGGATGCTATCGTGAAATTGGTATAGACTATCGAGGTGGGAATGATTGAATAAGATAATCTATCAAGGATATATGCCTTGATTTATCCATGGAAGGATGCAAGTACCTTTTTAAAGGTGGAATTAAGGATATAACTTCGATAACTTGAGATGAACCCTAGGGGAATGCATAAAGGTTGGCATTTCACCCTTAATAGGGACATTATGAGTTTGGGTAATATGGAACGAAGGACTAAGGTAACAACAACCTTTAAAGAGCAGTAGAAATTTTTTTCAGAAGTACTTAAACAATGGTTCTAGTATTAGTAAATGGTATCTTGATATGCCTTGTACCTAGGGAGTACCGGATGAAGAATTTAAGGATAACCTTAGAGGTTTTACAAGGAAAAAGGTAATATTCAAAGTTCTCAAGAATAGAAATTTTGATAAAGAAAATATGACATAATTATAATAATGCCAGGTGGGCACGTGTTGAACCATAAGAAAGTATGGATTGACCCAATGAAGGTCGAGATTGGTGAAGACGAGAAGGACCCAAGATAAGAGACGTCCTAAGTATGATCGAGAGTCAGTCGTGACAATGTTCACCTCTAAAGACTGAGGCAATAACTTATGGAAAAATGGTGATATTTTTTTTTACTCATCAGATTTTAAGGAAAACATCTTCACACAAGCAGTGATTGGAAATGAGGTAGAAAATTTAGTGAAGGTGGTTAAAATGACATTGATTGTAAGGAAATATTACTATCAAGAAAGGCCAAAGAGGTGGCCGACACTTTAAGTGTAAGAGGACAATTATAGGCGCTCGTGCCAGAGGAATATAGTGATAATGGTTAAGGCCGTGAAGGTTGTATTATGGTGTGGAAGATTGACATTCCTTCTGATGATTGTGCGATACTCAACCGTGATAGTAGTTGGGTAAAGATTAATTTTTGTAATCACCGTGAGCGGGCTATCTATCTTAGAGGGTCATATCTTAAGATAAGCCAGGACCATGTTACGAAAGGACTAAATGAACCTTTGAGCTTCATGTCTCCTAATAAAGATATATGGTTAATAATGGTATTAACCTGCTATCGTTGCTTTCATTGAAACTCTTCTGCAATTTTATCTGCTTCATGTCGTATGTACGTCAAGTTCAGGAGTGTTCTTCATGAATCATGAACGGTGATCATGTTACCTCCTTAGATAATTCGATACGAGATGTATGGACTCCGTATGGTTAGCTATTAAGACTTCATGGAAAATTAATGACTACAGTAGGTCAACGGTGGACCCTAGTAGTGCAGGAATGATTCTGCGGGTAATGAGCCGATTAATTACAACCGTAAGAGTTGTATTGGAATGGATGTTGAGATTAAGTACCACTAATCGGGTTGTGGTGATGTATAAGTTATCATTGATAGACTAATTAAGTCGATTATCTACCTATTGAATACTTATTCCTTCTTATCAATAGAGAGTCGTATTACTATACGAGGAAGGTTGCAGTGCAAGCATAGAATTCTAGTAACGGTGATGTCTAGAATGAAATCCCAGATTCGATTTTCGATGTCGAGGGAGTTTCAAAGGTGATTGTGTATAAGCTCGAGCAAGAGCATGGGTCCATAGAATGATGGATGGAATAGTAAATATTTAAGCATGTGAAATGCGATGCTATAAAACCTGATGTTGATATATATACGTATATGTTTTGTTCTCCTATGATAAACCTCTATAGTTCAGAGGTAGATTCCAAGCCAGATATTTTGTGGCAGTATATTATATATATATATATAATTCTCTTCAATTCGTTCTTTTCTCTCCTTTTCATTTCATATAAGCTGAGAAGAACAACCCTTCCAGAAGGGGAGGTATTGCCGAATGACTATCTATCTGTGTGATAGAAGCATAGTAGGATGCCACATGTTGCTTAATTGTTTGTCAAGTACTAAAGGCTGGCCACCTTCTGTACTAACTATGCAATAGAACAAGTGTTCATGATCATAGTGATCTCTCAACAAATTCCTTTACTTCTATATGATGGATCAAGCTTTCGAAGATAGAAGCAGCTAGAATGGAAGTAGTATCAGTACGGTGGTATTCTGATTCTAACATGTCCGTGATACTAAGGTTGATGTGGTTATTAAAAGGTTATAGAACGCTAACGAGCAAAAGTGTAACTAGTATAGTATTATGTACGGAAGATAGTAATGACTACGAACTGGAAAAGAATGGGTAGTGAGATGTAAAAGCTATAATGCTAGAAGCTATGATGAGAGTCGGTGCAATAGACTTGAAAGAATTTGGAATGATCACTTAACGCGGATAAAGTTTTCTCATGATAATCGATCGTATGTCAGTATCGAGGTATCGCCTTATAAGATCCTTGAGGGAAGACAATGTCGATCTCCCTTATGATATAATGATGTTGCAGAGCGCGAGATGCTTAGACCAGCAGTGGTCCAAAGGACCAAGGATATAATAGATTTAATCAGAGGACGGCTAGTAGTAGCCCAAGATGGGCACACGAAGTATGTTGATTTGACACGAAAGGACAAGGAATAGGAAGTAGGGGACCTAGTGTTGTTATAGGTATTCCCTTGGAAAGGATGGATGAGGTTTGGAAAGAAAGGAAAGCTAAGCCCACGAATTGTTGGACCCTTTGAGGTATTAAGACGTATTGGGAAGTTAACATATGAGCTAGCCCTACCCCCGAACATGTAGCAAGTTCATAAAGTGTTCCACGTATCAATATTAAGGAAGTATAATTCGGATGCCAGACCAATAGGGGCATATGAGCGCATAGACATGCAACCCGACGTAACCTATATGGAGCAACCAGGAAGGGTTATAGATTGAAAAGGAACAAGTGCTTAGGAGAAGGGTTATCAAACTAGGCAGAGTTTGGTGGTAGGACCACAATGTGGGAAAATTTACTCGAGAGTTAGAAAGTCCAATGCTAAGAGAGTATCCCTATTCATTTTCTATCTGATTCCGGGACGGAATCCTTTTAAGGAGGGGAGACTGTAATAACCTCAATTTTTGGAATTTTTTTGAAATCCTTATGAATAGTGATTTTGCTGATTATGCTGAATAAGAAAACTTTTCATACCACACTTTGTAGAGGTTCTTTTATTGTTATTCTGAGATCTTATTAGTACTCTATATGGTATATAAGTGTATGTAAAGATCGTCAGAATCCAAATTCGAACACTTTGATTTTTCCCAAAAATCCACCAGATACCGAAAGAATTGAGTATAAGGTAACAGGATAAAAAAGGATTTAAATTCAAGGATTATAAGAGAGGATCATATAAGAAATATAATATATTGAGAAAGGTTTAGGGGAACCCAAGTAATAAGATCCCGGGTATGATCCCTCAAACGATAAACGAGAACGAAAATTAAGCGAACCGTATAACAGATAAGCGGTCATTAACCAAACAATTAAGCAAGGATTAGAATAAGAAGATGCTTCCACCACCAAGTGATGACAAGTGGCAAGAGATGAAGTCGCCAAGATGATGTCATGCTTAGTCATACTCCACTCACTTTAAACAACCAACAAATCATCCAAATATCCCATTCACTTCATTTTCCACCACAAAAACATTCAACAAAGCAAATACCCTCCCAAGAACACATATCTCACGGCTTTTTCATTTTTTCAAGGAGAAAATTTCCAAAAATCAAGTTTCTAGCTTTGTTAATTTGCAAGGTAATTACCCAAGGTCCCTTATGATTAGATAAGCATATCCTAGGAGTTTAAGCTTCTATTTCTTCATGAATCTCTTCCAATAAATCAAGGAAGAAGATGATGAATAGTTTTTTCAAGATTACTAACTTTATTTTCTTTGATTTCCTTTAAGATCCAAGCATTCTTAAGTTATCTCAAGGCTTCTCAAGGCTTCTTAAGGCTTCCTAGCTACTCTAATCACTCCAAGGAAGGTATAACACCTCCAAACCCTAACTTTACTTTGAGTATTAAGATGGTTTTGATGGTTATAGTAAATGAGAAGCATGATGCTTGTGTGTTTAGAGTTTGGATTGGATTTGTAGTGATTTGGATGTTGAAATCTTGTTTATAGTTAATGAAACTTAAGTATAGCTAGTAGTTCATGTGTGGGGTTGTATAAATTGGAAAATCTTGAGGTTTGGGGACTGATGTAGTAAGGTTTGGATGAGGGTTGGTTGTATTGTTGGTTGTGAGTTGAATGGTGGTTGTTTGGGGTGGTTTAAAACTTGGTAATCGCGTAAACATAGCCGTCGTAATGCCCGATTTACCTTAGACGGTTTTTGCTCTTAACATCAGGACCCGAGAACTCACTATTAGGTTTTGACCATTGCCATGATTAGATAGCTCATGTTACGAGCTTCATTTTGATATGTCGTTCGCTTGAATCTGATGTACGGTTTAGGAGAAACGACTGTTTTAAGTAACGGCGTTTCGCGACCGAACCATTACCCCTCGCCTTACTTTGAAACATTGGTTAAAGACCTTAAATGACTAATTGGAGTATGAAACATTTATGTAAAGTGTATTAGCAAGTTGGTAAGGCACTCGCGAAAGAATCGCCTTAAAACTCTTAATGGTTAATTTATTAAAAATGGTGGAGCCGAGGGTACTCGAGCGACTTAAGAGAATCATTAAGCGCAAAGCGAGCGTTAGAGTCTAATTGGTTAAATATAGATTCTTAAGCGACTTTGGTTTAATTCCAACTTATATGTGGTTTATAGGTTACCAGACTCATCCCAGGACTTTTACCAGCCCCAGCCGCTCAGGCAAGTTTTCTACCTGTTATACTGTTGTTGTGATGTATATATGTTTATGCATTATCTTGTGATAAGTGCATGGTTATTATTAGCAAAGTCTTGCGATATATTGGAGCATGTGATATGATATTTATATGCATGCCTGTTTCGTAATCTTGATATCTAATTGTTGATTCAAATGCTTATAAGTTGCATAATACCTATGCTAGAGATAAGCAGTGGTTGCGTATACCCTTAGTATAGGGGACCCAAAAGGTGAACATTTTCTAAACCGGGAGTCGATGTTCCCGAGTATATTATATATATATATATAGATATAGTTTTCAAAACTATTAATCGAATAAGGTTTATTCGATAACTTTATTTTTATTAATGAATATTACTATGAATATTCATTCGAGGACTTATGACTCGGTTTATTTTATTTAATGAATATTATTTTGAATATTCATTCGAGGACTTATGACTCCGTTTATTCTATTTAATGAATATTATTTTGAATATTCATTCGAGGACTTGTGACTCCGTTTATTTTATTTAATGAATATTATTTTGAATATTCATTCGAGGACTTATGACTCGGTTGATTTTATTTAATTAATATTATCTTGAATATTCATTCGAGGACTTATGACTCCACTTAATTATTAAATAATATTCTTTATTTTATTAAAGAATAATGTTTCGATAATCAAACTTATTTTCGATTATTCAAATAAAGATCGTACTTGCGTATAAGTATATCTTTGGTGATTTATTATTCATTTCAAGTATGAGTTTTAAAACTTCTACTTCAATTATTTTTATAAAGATTATCCTTATGGGAATATTATTTAAATAATAATATTCAGATATTTTCTAATATATTGGGACTGATTTATTTCATTAAATCAGCATTACTCTAAATATTCTTAAAAATGTTTTCGAGTCTTCAAAATAATTTTTAAAAGATTAGAGCGGATCCCAAAACTCATTTTTATATTTAAGATCTTCCTTTCGAAGGGGATTATTATTATGATGATTATATAATCTGTATATATATATATATATCAGTATATATACAGATTATATAATCATCATATGATTATACAACTCTCATGAATATCATATATTCAAAACATATACATACATACGCATATATAAACATAACAACATGTAAAACATACAAAATAGCATACATAACAGTCATGGAATATTGTATACATGTTATCATCATAAAACTAGTAAACACATAAACGAATTAAACACTTTTTGCAAGTAGCTCTGATGCCACTGAAGGGTTTCGAGCACATAAACGTAACGGAAATAATAATTAAAAACGTGAAAAATCAGAATTTTCGAAACCCGCCGCAGGATCCATGCGAAAAATAGACATTTAATTTATAGATCAGATTGTTTACCTTAAGAAGCTTTACACATTGTTTGACTAATGGAGATCCAAAGTTTGTTCAATCACCACGCATCCCGCTCTCGCGATCTACGCTCTATCGGTATCCACACGAATGATCGAACACAAGGATTGAATGTGTACTAGCACAAACTCATTTCTTCTTGCTCTCTCCATCTTCTCCCTTGGTGGCTAGGGTTTTAGTAAAAGTATTTTTCACACCAAAAATCATCCACACAAGAGATATTATATAGAGAGTAGAAAAACGAATTATAACTCTTAACTAATTAGGAGTTATTATTAATTCGAAATTCCTATTTGTATTATAATTAAGTCTCACTTAATTATTTAACAAATATATTTTATAATTAATATTAGTAAATTCGAATATCATTATTTATCTAATTAATTAAGTCAAATTTAATTAATATTATAAATAATTCAAATTACTTTAATTTAATTTAAATCCAATTTAAATTACATAATCCTTCAAGCATTCTTTGTGTGTGATTTATAGGTTGTTATTACGTTGGCAACGAATTTTAAATCTAATTTAAAATCGTATACAATGAGTGGCATATAGTAATACATCATTGCTACCCAAGTAATAATAATTAAATCGGTGATCGATTAAACCTTTCGTGAATAATATAAAATGTAATATAACCCCTTTAACCAAATATTATATATTAAACTAGAGGCATGTAATGTGTCACTCATGTAACACCCCCAAATCCGGGGTCGGGGATTCGGGTTGTCACGAGTTCCATTTCCCTTAATAATACTTAATCTTAATAATCAACCAACTACTACATACTGTGACCCCACAATACACACACACACACCACAAGTTATAGTCTCAGAGATGAATACTAAAAATAACACAAGTCATTTTATTCCACAATTATAAGTCATTATACCTCAAACGGGTTTCTGAATAAATTTACACATTCTTTTCCATTATTACAATTCATAAATATACATAAGTCTGGTACAACAAAAGTTGAAAGCCTAGTCTATTGGTAGACCCTACCTCAGCTACAACGGCATCGCCTACAGGAAACTGCGGAACGTTTCCTATCCGCTCGCGAATTGGGAGCTTGATCATGTTCATCTTGTCTATCTGTTGTTGTGTGATGAAAGAAGAAAGCAAGGGTGAGCAACAAGCCCACCAAAATAATATGTATTATAATTAAGAATATATGAGCATTCTCATAGTACTCATGAAAGTCTTGGTCAATAAGAAATGAACCAAGTTTGTTATTTTAATGCGACGAAGTCGCAAAATATTCAGTATACATATATACTTCTCAAATCTTTGAAATCCTCTGACATGTATAATATACACAGAGTTCCAGTTTATAACTGTATAAAATATCGTTGTAAGATGATCTCATATATCTAACCTTGTCTCAACATTTTTCTGAAAATCTTTGTCATGCATAAGATAATCATTTACTAGATATAAGTTGAAAAGATGAAGTTACAAGATACTCTCATATACTTATATCTTTTCTGAATACTACTTGAACTACCACCGTTCAAGTTATAATTAGTTTCAAAAGTTCATCACACAGATGAGACTACAAGATAATACTTGAATAGATTCAATCTTTGAAATATTATTGAATGAAATGAAGTTACGAGATACTTCATTAAGTCCCGATATATATATCCATATATCTCTCTCATACATTTCCTGAAAACCTCGGTCATGTAAAGTATGAACAGAGTTGTAATATCCAATGAATTTGGAAAGAAAAGAATTTTGGCATAAACCCGAAATCTTGCTGATCAGGCAAAGATACCAATAAGTAACCTTTTCTACTAGTAGATGGATGAATCCCCCACCGGTCATCACCCTGGCCGCATTAGGACCTTGTGCTGGACCACCACCCGGCCCCTTACGCGTTGATGGACTGCCACCCAGCCACTTACCCTTTGATAGACCGTACCCCGGCCTGTCGCTTATGCCGACTCAATTAGATGGGCTTACTTCCCGAACATTGGGCAAGTAATCAAATTGTTTTCTCAAAACAGCAACCTCGTTGCGAATGTAAAATACACCACAGAGCCGGATCCCTCAGATTTTGAGCGAGTATTTAAATCCCCTTCGAAAGGAGGATCTTAAATATAAAAATGAGTTTTGGGATCTGCCCTAACTTTTAAAAATCATTTTGAAGACTCGAAAACATTTTTAAGAATGTTTGGAGTAATGCTGATTCAATGAAATAAATCAGTCCCGATATATTAGAAAATATCTGAATATTAATATTTAAATAATATTCCCATAAGGATAACCTTTATAAAAAATTATTTTAAGTAGAAGTTTTAAAACTCATACTTGAAATGAATAATAAATAACCAAAGATATACTTATGCGAATGTACGATTTTATTTGAATAATCGAAAATAAGTTTGATTATCGAAACATTATTCTTTAATAAAATAGAGAATATTATTTAATAAATAAGCGGAGTCATAAGTCCACGAATGAATATTCAAAATAATATTCATTAAATAAAATAAACGGAGTCATAAGTTCTCGAATTAATACTCAACTAATAATATTCATTAAATAAAATAAACAGATTCATAAGTCCTCGAATGAATATTCAACTAATATTCATTATTTAAAATAAAGTTATCGAATAAACCTTATTCGATTAATAGTTTTGAAAACTATATCTATATATATATATAAATATATATATATAATATACTCGGGAACATCGACTCCCGGTTTAGAAAATATTCACCTTGGGGTCCCCTATACTAAGGGTATACGCAACTACTGCTTATCTCTAGCATAGATATTATGCAACTTATAAGCTTTTGAATCAACAATTAGATATTAAGATTACAAAACAGGCATGCATATAAATATCATATCACATGCTCCAATATATCGCAAGACTTTGCTAATAATAATCATGCACTTATCACAAGATAATGCATATACATATATACATCACAACAACAGTTTAACAGGTAGAAAACTTGCCTGAGTGTTCCCAGTTAGACTTAAGCTTAGAGTGGGTCCGATAACCTATGAACAACAACATAAGTCGGAATTAAACCACGGTCGCTTAAGAAACTAGACTTTAACCAATTGAACCCTAACGTTTGCTTATGGTCACTTCTACGCTTAACGAATCACATAAGTCGTTCGAGTACCCTTGGCTCCACCATTTTTAATAAATTAACCATTAAGAATTTTAAGAAGATTCTTTCGCGAGTACCCTACCAACTGCCTAATCCACTTTACATAATTGTTTCATACTCCAATTAGTCATTTAAGGACCTTAACCAAGGTTTCAAAGTAAGGCGAGGGGTAATGATTCGTTCACGAAACGACGTTACTTAAAACGGTCGTTTCTCCTAAACTGTACATCGGAACCAAGTGATCCACATATTAAAACGAATCTTACGATACGATCTAGATAAACATGGCAATTTTACAGATTGTTTATTGAGTTTTCTGTCATGAACAACAAGAACAAGCAGTTGAATAAAAATGGGCATTACGACGGGTATATTTATGAGTTTTCCAAATTTCTCACTACACCAAAACCTCACCAAACAACTCACAATCATTAACACATCAAAACCTCAACTAAATAATACTATACCGGTCCTTATTCTTCAGATTCTTCATCTGAACCAACCACAATCAAGTTTTATTAACTATAACAAGATTCATTCACCAAATCACTCCAAATCTAAATCAAACTACTAATAATCAAATGTCATGCTTCTCATTTAGAAAACCAACCATCAAAATCACTAATAATCAAAGTAAAGGATAGGGTTTGAAGTTTATACCTTCCTTGGGGGGTGTTAAGTTGCTAGGAAGCCTTAGGGAGCCTCCTACAAGCTTGATCTTTCCAAAGAAATCAAGAACACAAAGTTAGGTTTTGAAGTTTGTAAAAGTCCGATTGAAAGAACTGTAAAAATGAGGGTCTTACCATGCTTATTTGTATGAGACTTGTGAACAAGAGTTGTAGGCCATCTCAATACCTTTCCAACGAGCTATAGAACACAACATTTGAGTGAGAAATGAAGGAGATACAACAGTTTTAATGTGCTGGTTCTGTTTTGGCCGAGAGCAATTGAAATGGGGGAGGAAGATGAGAGCTTGTGTTGACTTGAACTTGTGGTGGAAATGAAATGATTTTAGGATATTTACTTGAATATTTGTTTTGTTTAAATTAGTGGAAAGTGACATAAGCATGGTGATGTCATCAAGCTTACATAATCCTTGCCACTTGTCTCATCCTTATGGTGGAAGCATCTTTTTAAGCTTAATCCTTATATTAAGATGTTAACTAAGTGCATTAATCTTGCACTAATTGACCCTCCTCCTTGCCTCTTGCATTACTTAGTAGTTTAATTATTTTACGACTCGTTTATTGTTCATTCTCGTTGATCGTTTGAGGGATCATATCCGGGATCTCGTTACTTGGGTTCCTCTAAACCTTTCTCAATATTTCATATTCCTTTTATGGTCCTCTCTTATAATCCTTGAATTTAAATCCTTTAAATCATGTTACCTTATACTCAATTCTTTCGGTATCTGGTGGATTTTCGGGAAAAATCAAAGTGTTCGAATTTGGATTCTGACGATCTTTACATACACTTATATACAATATGGAGTACTAATAAGATCTAAGAATATCAATAAAAGAACTCCTACATAGTGTGGCATGAAAAGTTTTCTTAATCAGCATAATCAGCAAAATCACTATTCATCAGTGTTTCAAAGATTCCAAAAATTGGGGTTATTACAGTCTCCCCTCCTTAAAAAAATTCCGTCCCGGAATCAGATAGAAAATGAATAGGGATACTTTCTTAGCATTGCACTTTCTAACTCTGAAGTCAATTTTCCCACATTGTGGTTCTACCACCAACCCTGACTAGTTTGATAACCCTTCTCCTAAGCACTTGTTCCTTTTCAATCTATAACCCTTCGTGGTTGCTCCATATAGGTTACGTCTGGTTGCATGTCTATGCGCTCATACGCCCCTATTTGTCTGGCATCTGAATTACACTTCCTTAATATTGATACGTGGAACACGTTATGAACTTGCTACATGTTCGGGGGTAGGGCTAGCTCATATGCTAACTTCCCAATACGTCTTAATATATCCAAGGGTCCAACAAATTATAGACTTAGCTTTCCTTTCTTTCCGAACCTCATCAATCCTTTCCAAGGGATACCTTTAACATCACTAGGTCCCCTATTTCATAATACTCTTTGTCCTTTCGAGTCAAATCAACATACTTCTTATGTCCATCTTGGGCTACTACCGGCCGTCCTCTGATTAGATCTATTATATCCTTGGTTCTTTGGACTACTGCGGGTCCGAGCATCTTGCGCTCTACAACTTCATCGTAACATAAGGAGATCGACATTGTCTTCCCTCAAGGATCTCATAAGGCGATATCTCGATACTGACATACGATCTATTATCGTAAGAAAACTCAATCCGTGTTAAGTGACCATTCCAAATTCTTTCAAGTCTATTGCACAGACTCTCATCATAGCTTCTAGCATTATAGCTTTTGTTTCTCAATACTCATTCTTTTCCAGTTCGTAATCGTTACTATCTTCCGTACATAATACTATATTGGTTACACTTTTGCTCGTTAGTATTCTATAACCTTTTAATAATCGCGTCAACCTTAGTATCATGAACGCGTTAGATTCGAAATACCACCGCACTGATACTACTTCCTTTAGCTGCTTCCATCTTCGAAAGCTTGATCTATCGTATAGAAGTAAAAGATTTTATTGAGAGATCACTATGATCATGAACACTTGTTCTATTGCATAGTTAGTACAGAAGGTGGCCAGCCTTTAGTACTTGACAAGCAATTAAACAACATGTGGTATACTACTAGGCTTCTATCACACAGATAGATAGTCATTCGGCAATACCTCCCCTTCTGGAAGGGTTGTTCTTCTCAGCTTATACAAAATGAAAAGGAGAGAAAAGAACGAATTGAAGAGAATTGTATATGAAAAAATACTGCCACAAATATCTGGCTTGGAATCTACCTCTGAACTATAGAGGTTTGTCATAGGAGAACAAAACATATGTGTATATATATCAACATCAAGTATTATAGCATCACATTTCACGTGCCAGAATATTTACTATTCCGTCCATCATTCCATGGATCCATGCTCTTGCTCGAGCTCATAAACAATCACTTTTGAAACTCCCTCAACATCGAAACTCGAATAAGGGATTTCATTCTAGACATCATCGTTACTAGAATTTTATGCTTGCACCGCAACCTTCCTCGTATCGTAATACGACTCTCTATTGATAAGAAGGAATAAGTATTCAATAGGTAGATAATCTACTTAATTAGTCTATCAATGATAACTTATACACCACTACGACCCGATTAGTGGTACTCAATCTCAACATCCATTCCAATACAACTCTCACGGTTGTAAGTAATCAGCTCATTACTCGTAGAATCATTCCTGCATTACTACGGTCCACCGTTGACCTACTGTAGTCATTCGTTTTCCATGAAGTCTTAATAGCTAACCATACGGAGTCCATACATATCGTATCAAATTCTTCTAAGGAGGTAACATGATCACCATTCATGATTCATGGAGAACACTCCTGAACTTGACATACATATGACATGAATTAGATAAAATTGCAGAAGAGTTTCATTAAAAGCAACGATAGCAGGTTAATACCATTCTTAATCATATGCCTTCAATAGAAGACTTAACTCAAAGGTTTGTTTAGTCCTTTTTGAAACATGGTCCTGGCTTATTCTCAAGATAGGACCTTCTAAGATAGATAGCCCGCTCAAGGCGATTAATATGAATTCAATTTTTTTTTACCAAACTACTATTATGGTTAAGTATCACACAACCATCAGAAGGAATGTCAATCTTCCATACCACAATATAACCTTCACGGCTTTAACCATCAATACTGTATTCCTCTGACACGAGCGCCTATAATTGTCCTCTTACACTTAAAGTGTCGTCCACCTCTTTGGCCTTTCCTGATAGTAAAATTTCCTTACAATCAGTATCATTTTAACCACCTCCAAATAAATTTTCTACCTCATTTCAAATCACTGCTTGTGTGAAAATGCTCTTCCTTAAGCTTTGGTGAGAATATATATATATATATATATATATATCACCATTTTTCCATAAGTTATTGCCTCTGTCTTTTAGAGGTTAACATTGTCACGACTGACTCTCGATCATACTTAGGACGTCTCTTATCTTGGGTCCTACTTGTTTTCACCAATCTCGACCTTCATTGGGTCGATCTATACTTTCTTATGGTTCAACACATGCCCACCTGGCATTATTATAATTATGTCATATTTCCTTTATCAAAATTTCTATTCTTGAGAACTTTGAATATTACCGTTCTCCTTGTAAGACCTCTAAGGTTATCCTTGAATCGTTCCTCCTGTATTCCCTAGATACAGGGCATATCAAAATACCATTTACTAATACTAGAACCATTGTTTATATACTTCTGAAAAATTTCTCCACTGATCCTTAAAGGTTGTTGTTACCTTAATCCTTTCCAATTCATACAGTCAAAACTCATATTGTCCGTATTAAGGGCGAAATGCCAACCTTTATGCATTCCCCTAGGGTTCATCTCAAGTTATCGAAATTATATCCTTAATTCTACCTTTAAAAAGGTACTTGCATCCTTCCATGGATAAATCAAGTCATATATCCTTGATAGATTATCTTATTCAATCATTCCCACCTCGATAGTCTATACCAATTTCACAATAGCATCCTTATTCAAACTGAGGTCAACCCATATGGCCTTCAAAAGATAACAATGGTTACCCGCTTTTCTTTCCTAATTTGGTAATGACAACAGGGATGTTCTGGAAGATATTGGTCGTGTTCAACGTGAACTTCTTCTTAATAATTCCTCATTTACTTTTGTTGTTTATCTTAACAGTCATCTCAATGTTGGGATATCTTTCATACCTGGTGTCTCCCTTTCTGGGTATCATGCCACCGGTCTTACACTTCACATTCTTGAAGGTCACTTCCTTCATCCAATTTTCCTAATTTCTTACTTTCTTGTCTCCTCAGTCTATCCGCGTCTCATTATTTATCCTTCGAACTATCTCAAGGTTTCCTCGAATCCTCCCAACTTACAGGGGATAAAATATATGTATCTCTTATGCCTTCAACCATCAACTTTAACTCATGGTGAATCACCCTCATCCTGACAATTACATACTTTTCTATTTCTATTGCTACGAGTCTTTAGGGTTTCCTCATACCCAACTCCCTTATCATTCCTCAAACTCTAGTGTCTTTATTTTCCTTTCCACTTCAGTTTCTTTTTATTTTCTTTTCTATTATAATCATTTCACGCACCCACTAATCATTGACTTCAAATATAACGTCGTTCTGGGATTCTTGTCATCAGAACGAATCTTGACAACTTTTACAACTTAACTTCATAATTTATCATACTCGTCCGCCTTTGTTCTGGCTCTAAAGCTTTTACACTATCTCCATAACCTTGGGAATTACTTTCCCGAAAACAATTGACTGAACTTTAATCAGTTTAATCTAACCTCTGGCTCCGTGCCTTTCTTGGTCTTTCACCAGCGGGTGGCCTCTCTCTTAGGAAGGTAAGTGACAAAAACAGTCTTTTGCGCTTCATCAATCATTTAGAATATAAAATCAGTCCTCTATTTCGTTTGGCCAGGCTCTTGCCTCGGCTAGGTCAGCTTGTTCCTTGGAACTCTGAGAGCTTAGTGACTTAAAGGTCCTGAAAGAATTTCCCACCGCATTGTTTCCTCAGGGTGGTGTTTGGGAATAAAAGTATAATTTTTGTTTAGGCAGGTCCATGAATTTCCCCATAGGAGTACCATCCCGGTTCTCCCTATCTTGCTCGACTTCTGTTTTCTCAGTATGAAATGTTTCATCCTTCTCCCATAATCAGGGTTATCTTATACGTTAAAATCCTTGGTTTCCATTTCATTATGTTATGGGTTCTTTCTTTCTTGATGGCGACCTCCCTGACCATCACATTCAGGGTTTACCCTAAATCTTATTCCTCGAACTATGGCTTTCATCTAAGATCTCGTCCTTAAGCTCTTGAACGTTTGGAACCCAAATTCTGTAGGAATACCTCATTATTCCCTTATCATCTTTCTCGGTATTAATCTCTTTTCTATTTGTTGGCTCTCTGCCTTCATTCATCACTTTTTCTTGGCACAATATGATCTTTTCCAATAATTCAGGTTGTATTGCAATCTCAAACAGCTTTTCGGTACCAGCTCCGGTTACCTTCTCTTCTATTTCCATTTTCTCAAAATCTCTTATCAACTCTCCCAAAGACATTTTCATCTTGAGTCTCTCCTTTATACTAAGGGCATTTAGCCACCATTTTGGCTTTCCCTGGATGATAAAGAATCTCATAACCGTAATCCTTGATTAGCTCTAACCACCTCTTCTGGCGCATGTTGAGCTCTTTCTGCGTGAAAATGCACTAGAGCACTTATGGCTTATGTAAATCTCGCACTTCTCTCCATACAAGTAGTGCCTCCAATCTTTAGGGAAAAACTATTGCCACGAGCCCAAGCTCATGGGTAGGGACATCGAATTTTATATTACCTAAATTTTCTTAATGCGTACGAGATTACCTTGATGTGCTGTATAAGAAGCACCCTAATTCCTTATGCGAAGCGTCACTACACATCACAAAATCTCATTTTCCATCCGGCAACGCCAAAATAGGGGTCGTCACCAATCTTTGCTTTAGTTCTTAAAAGCTGATCTCGTATTTTTCTGTCCATTCGAACTTCTCAGTCTTACGAGTAAGCCGCGTTAAAGGGGCTACTATCTTTACAAACTTGAACAAACCTCCGGTAGTGACCGGCCAATCCTACCTCTGGTAGTCGCCCTAACCATGGTTATCAATTCCTCAGTGGTCCTTTATTCATTCTTATCAGGATCCTCCACGGGATCCTTCTCAGCAATAATCCCTTCTAGGACAACATCCTTAATCGCTACATCCTCAATATGAACATCATCCGGTCTCGTGTTAGGACGCTCTATCGAATCCACAATCTGATCTCCAATAATTAATAAAACATCATCGCGTTGTTGCTCCTCAACCTCAGGGTTCGGAGTCCCGCTACCATATACGATAATGAACTACGCTTCTATCACGATATTATTAAGGGTTCCCATAAGGGTTTTAACTGTTAGTACTACATTAGGTAGTCCGACTATGAACTTGGAAAGAGTTCTTATTATCTCAGTGAACTTATTATTTTAATGTCACATCATCTCTGAGGTTTATAACGCTTATCTCTGATACCATTTCTGTAACACCCCCAAATCTGGGGTCGGGGATCTGGGTTGTCACGAGTTCCATTTCCCTTAATAATACTTAATCTTAATAATCAACCAACTACTGCGTACTGTGACCCCACAATACACACACACACACCACAAGTTATAGTCTCAGAGATGAATACCAAAAATAACACAAGTCATTTTATTCCACAATTATAAGTCATTACAACTCAAAAGGGTTTCTGAATAAATTTACACATTATTTGCCATTATTACAATTCATAAATATACATAAGTCTGGTACAACAAAAGTTGAAAGCCTAGCCTATTGGTAGACCCTACCTCAGCTACAACGGCATCAACGCCTACAGGAAACTGCGGAACGTTTCCTATCCGCTCGCGAATTGGGAGCTTGATCCTGTTCATCTTGTCTATCTGTTGTTGTGTGATGAAAGAAGAAAGCAAGGGTGAGCAACAAGCCCACCGAAATAATATGTATTATAATTAACAATATATGAGCATTCTCATAGTACTCATGAAAGTCTTAGTCAAGAAGAAATGAACCAAGTTTGTTATTTTAATGCGAAAAAGTCGCAAAATATTCAGTATACATATATACTTCTCAAATCTTTGAAATCCCCTGACATGTATAATATACACAGAGTTCCAGTTTATAACTGTATAAAATATCGTTGCAAGGTGATCTCATATATCTAACCTTGTCTCAACGTTTTTCTGAAAATCTTTGTCATGCATAAGATAATCATTTACTAGATATAAGTTGAAAAGATGAAGTTACAAGATACTCCCATATACTTATATTTTTTCTGAATACTACTTGAACTACCACCGTTCAAGTTATAATTAGTTTCAAAAGTTCATCACACAGATGAAACTACAAGATAATACTTGAATAGATTCAATCTTTGAAATATTATTGAATGAAATGAAGTTACGAGATACTTCATTAAGTCCCGATATATATATATATATATATATATATATATCCATATATATCTCTCATACATTTCCTGAAAACCTCTGTCATGTCAAGTATGAATAGAGTTACGATATCCAATGAATTTGGAAAGAAAAGAATTTTGGCATAAACCCGATATCTTGCTGATCAGGCAAAGATACCAATAAGTAACCTTTTCTACTAGTAGATGGATGAATCCCCCACCGGTCATCACCCTGGCCGCATTAGGACCTTGTGCTGGACCGCCACCCGGTCTCTTACGCGTTGATGGACTGCCACCCAGCCACTTACACTTTGATAGACCGTACCCCGGCCTGTCGCTTATGCCGACTCAATTAGATGGGCTTACTTCCCGAACATTGGGCAAGTAATCAAATTGTTTTCTCAAAACAACAACCTCGTTGCGAATGTAAAATACACCACAGAGCCGGATCCCTCAGATTTTGAGCGAGTATTTAAATCCCTTCGAAAGGAGGATCTTAAATATAAAAATGAGTTTTGGGATCCGCCCTAACTTTTAAAAATTATTTTGAAGACTCGAAAACATTTTTAAGAATGTTTGGAGTAATGCTGATTTAATGAAATAAATCAGTCCCAATATATTAGAAAATATCTGAATATTATTATTTAAATAATATTCCCATAAGGATAACCTTTATAAAAAAATAATTGAAGTAGAAGTTTTAAAACTCATACTTGAAATGAATAATAAATAACCAAAGATATACTTATGCGAAAGTACGATCTTTATTTGAATAATCGAAAATAAGTTTGATTATCGAAACATTATTCTTTAATAAAATAGAGAATATTATTTAATAAATAAGCGGAGTCATAAGTCCACGAATGAATATTCAAAATAATATTCATTAAATAAAATAAACGGAGTCATAAGTCCTCGAATGAATATTCAACTAATAATATTCATTAAATAAAATAAACAGAGTCATAAGTCCTCGAATGAATATTCAACTAACATTCATTATTTAAAATAAAGTTATCGAATAAACCTTATTCGATTAATAGTTTTGAAAACTATATCTATATATATAAATATATATATATATATATATATATATATATATATATATATAATATACTCGGGAACATCGACTCCCGGTTTTGAAAATGTTCACCTTGGGGTCCCCTATACTAAGGGTATACGCAACTACTGCTTATCTCTAGCATAGGTATTATGCAACTTATAAGCATTTGAATCAACAATTAGATATCAAGATTACGAAACAGGCATGCATATAAATATCATATCACATGCTCCAATATATCGCAAGACTTTGCTAATAATAATCATGCACTTATCACAAGATAATGCATATACATATATACATCACAACAACAGTATAACGGGTAGAAAACTTGCCTGAGTGTTCCCGGTTAGACTTAAGCTTAGAGTGGGTCCGATAACCTATGAACAAAAACATAAGTCGGAATTAAACCACGGTCGCTTAAGAAACTAGACTTTAACCAATTGAACCCTAACGTTTGCTTATGGTCACTTCTACGCTTAACGAATCACATAAGTCGTTCGAGTACCCTTGGCTCCACCATTTTTAATAAATTAACCATTAAGAATTTTAAGGCGATTCTTACGCGAGTACCCTACCAACTTCCTAATCCACTTTACATAATTGTTTTATACTCCAATTAGTCATTTAAGGGCCTTAACCAAGGTTTCAAAGTAAGGCGAGGGGTAATGGTTCGTTCGCGAAACGACGTTACTTAAAACGGTCGTTTCTCCTAAACCGTACATCGGAACCAAGTGATCTACATATCAAAACGAAGCTTACGACACGCTCTAGCTAAACATGGTAATGTTACGGATTGTTTATTGAGTTTTCTGTCCTGAACACTAAGAACAAGCAGTTGAATAAAAATGGACATTACGACGGCTATATTTACGAGTTTTCCAAGTTTCTCACTACACCAAAACCTCACCAAACAACCCACAATCATTAACACATCAAAACCTCAACTAAATAATAGTATACCAGTCCTTATTCTTAAGATTCTTCATCTCAACCAACCACAATCAAGTTTTATTAACTATAACAAGATTCATTCACCAAATCACTCCAAATCCAAATCAAACTACCAATAATCAAAGGTCATGCTTCTCATTTAAAAAACCAACCATCAAAATCACTAATAATCAAAGTAAAGGATAGGGTTTGAAGTTTATACCTTCCTTGAGAGTTGTTAAGTTGCTAGGACGTCTTAGGGAGCCTCCTACAAGCTTGATCTTTCTAAAGAAATCAAGAACACAAAGTTAGGCTTTGAAGTTTCTAAAAGTCTGATTGAAAGAACTGTAAAAATGAGGGTCTTACCTTGCTTATTTGGATGAGACTTGTGAACAAGAGTTGTAGGCCATCTCAATACATTTCCAATGAGTTATAGAACACAACATTTGAGTGAGAAATGAAGGAGATACAGCAGTTTTAATGTGCTGGTTCTGTTTTGGCCGAGAGCAATGGAAATGGGGGAGGAAGATGAGAGTTTGTGTTGACTTGAACTTGTGGTGGAAATGAAATGATTTTAGGATATTTACTTGACTAGTTGTTTTTTTTAAATTAGTGGAAAGTGACATAAGCATGGTGATGTCATCAAGCTTACATAATCCTTGCCACTTGTCTCATCTATGACTAGTTGTTTTGTTTAAATTAGTGGAAGCATATTTTTAAGCTTAATCTTATATTAAGATGTTAACTAAGTGCATTAATCTTGCACTAATTGACCCTCCTCCTTGCCTCTTGCATTACTTAGTAGTTTAATTATTTTACGACTCGTTTATTGTTCATTCTCGTTGATCGTTTGAGGGATCATATCTGGGATCTAATTACTTGGGTTCCCCTAAACCTTTCTCAATATTTCATATTCCTTTTATGGTCCTCTCTTATAATCCTTGAATTTAAATCCTTTTAATCATGTTACCTTATACTCAATTCTTTCGGTATCTGTTGGATTTTTGGGAAAAATCAAAGTGTTCGAATTTGGATTCTGACGATCATTACATACACTTATATACCATATGAAGTACTAATAAGATCTCAGAATATCAATAAAAGAACTCCTACATAGTGTGGCATGGAAAGTTTTCTTAATCAGCATAATCAGCAAAATCACTATTCATCAGTGTTTCAAAGATTCCAAAAATTGGGGTTATTACAACTCATCATAGTTTAATCCAAGTTTCCTTTATCAATGAGTAGACTATCATATCAAATCAACATTTGAGCGTGGCCACGCATTTCATAGTCTAGCTCACACAAGAGGCCAATAATATCACTCCTAAAATTGGAGGGTTAAATCCCATCTTGATCATTCATATTTCTCATACGATTCATAATATACCCAATGTACACTTTTATCATTACCCGGTCAAAGATAACTTTTAATGGAATTAATGTATATAAATTCTCGTATAGAAATATAATGAATTCAGGTCTAAGGACCATTACATCATTATCACTGTGAGAATTACTTATGACACAACAGACATGTAGAATCTCACATTGGGTCTGTCCAGCACCATGTACATATACATCTGCCTGTGGTTTTTGACTTTAGTATCATCATACCTATGATCAATGAGATGTGATCATCTACCAACAAACACACCAGTCTTAATGCATTATTATTATCCCTTAATAATAATACTCGACTAGGGACCTTTAGGAATATTGATACTATTCTCATAATTTCATTTCTAAGTTACGTACTTAGAGATATAGAATTACATATCATATACCAAGGACATTTATTAATCTAACATTTATATCGCAGTAAATTAAGAATTAATAAATTATAAAGGGAATAATCGATATAACATAAACATTACTAATCCTAATGTCTTAAACTAAAACATCATAGTGTTGTCTCTAGGGCACAAACACTAACAGTTTTCGCGTTGGTTGATTGTCAGCATATGAAGAATTGTGTGTTGGAAATTGATAAGTTGAGTTTGAGAGTTAAGTCGGAAATAGGTAGACAGAATGGAAATTCGTCGAAGAGTGTTGTTCTGGGGAAATTGATGTATTTGAGTGAGTTAGATTTAGTTTTTGGAAGTTCTATTAGTTCCGGTGCATTTGGATACTCGGGGTATGTTAGGTTATGGGATGTTAGGTCGGGGAAAGTTGTTTGGGAGATGAATGAGCCGGGATTGGGTATGAATAATAGGTATGGGGATTCGTTTAGTGATGTGGATGTTGATAAGGTTGAGTTGAATCTTTTTAAGGTGCTTTCTAAATCGGGGGATTTGGCGATTGCTGATTTGAGGAAATTGAGTGATGATCCGTGGTTGTATATTAAGGATAAGAATCTGAGTTTGAGTAATATAGGTGGAGGGGTTAGTAGTGTTATACATTGTTATAAGAAGCAAGCGTTTGTTGCTAGAGACGGTGAGTTAGAGGTGTGGTCTAGGGTAGAGGAGGAAGGGGGGTAGTGTATGTGAAGAAGAATCGTATATGAGAAATTATGTGGATAAAGCGGAGGATTCGGAGAGGGGAATCATTAAAAAGATTGAAGGTGGTGGGAATAGGCTTTTTGTTAGTAGAGATAATGTAGAGGGAATAAAAGTATGACATAGTTCAATTTTTTGACCGACCCTCTCAAATGACGTGTTGTTGTATCAATGTTGAATACCTTTTATAATAATAAAATGATGTTGTGAAATTTGATTAACTAAGAACATTTTGCACATATACATATGATACGGTAGTCTTCAAGTATAAGGAATGGTATGGTTAATAAATTTGTGTCAAGGTATGACTAATACCTCTTATGGTGTTGTTTGATGTGTTTCTAGTTCTTTATTCTTGTGCATTGGGCATTTATATTTGTCGATTTATCTTCATTGGCCTACAATAAGTCTTTGTCAATTGGAGACTCGGTTCTCTATGATTGTTTAAATGATTTATAGACCAGTCGATTTGTGAATATATGCGCAATCAGTTTATCTAGTCAATTCACGTGATTTTGTTTTGGTAAGCATTATGGCTGTTGGTATTAAGTTTAATCTTATTTACATGCAAGGTGAAGTTGTCAAAAACACTTTTAAGATGCTTATTATTTATCTCAAGAACATGTCTTTTATCAGATTTACCAGTTTATTACTTTTTCATCATGCCTATATAGTGTTGACATTTATGCAGACTCTGATTCCTGGCGATTTTTATAACTAATTCTTAGCCTAGATTATTTGGACTGACTGTTAAAACTTTCTGTCTAATATACATAATTTGTAATCGATTCTCAGTTTTCATTTGTTCTTTCCACATTTGTAGTCCATTTTAATGATATTTATATGTAGTAGTTTCATCTTTACGAGTATTTTATGTTTGCTATAGCTTAGCTCCAATATGTATTACTTTATCATATCTGATTTGTAGGAAGACAATTCTTGATGTTGCTATACTTCAGCTTTAACAAACAATGCGAGTTGTATCCATATACTTCTGCAACTAAATGATTTCAGTTAACTTATTAGGACACTTGAAAAGAATATTATACAAGCATCAGAAGAATTAATGAGGTATATCAAAATTTAAAGTTTCTGCCTTCAGTTGCAATTTAGTGACTGACTCCGTGAGGGATGTTGTAAGATTTGGTTTAGTAAGAAGAATTGTGTATGTATTGCATTTATAATTTGATAATTTCAAGTATATGTTATTGTATGTTGATTACAGTTCTGTGTAGGTATCTTTAGTGCATAATATATCTCATTGAATAAAATATCCACTGTTGGCGGCTAAGGTTTTGGTGCAGAACAACCTTATAAGAATCAATTTTATTTTTCCAGGGGCTTTATCGTCACATGTTCCACTAGGGGTCGGTGTTTGTGTTGTTTTCTTATATAGTTCAACTTTCGATTATAGTAAGCAGTGTTTTCATTTGAGATATTGATGTTGGTAAAATTTGATCTTGATACGTATAGTCTGCTGCAAGCTGCAAGTTCTAAATGTTATGCTCATTTGTACACTGCTCAGAAAATCTCAGGGGCACTTTTCGACAATAGTTTTCCTGCATTTGCACAATATTGCGCAGATGTGTTTGTCTTGAATTGATGACGTCACAAAGAATTTTGATTTTTCTTCAAATCAAATTTTAAGTTTTATTATCCTGTCAATCAATTTTATAAAACAGAAATTAAATGGTTTTATCTAAATAAACCAAATATCTACTCCTTCCGTTTACTGAAAATAATCCTCTAATTTATTTTTCATGCATTTAATATTTTTGTAAAAAAAATATTTGAATTAATTCCGATTTTTGAAGAAAAAAGAGTTTAATTTACGGAATTGAACATAAACCGTAGAATCTAATATTCTTGGACTTGATTATCTTATCATTTGAAAAAAGTTACTCACTCCATTTTTATTTCTCATGTTTGAAAAATACATATATTATGAATTAGTTAGTTTAATTATTTATTTACTTATTTACTTGTGAATTAGTTAGTTTATGTAAAGTAGTCAAATATAAGAAATATATTAGTATAAGAGTATTTTTTTTAGAAAAATCATTAAAAATTGTGTTGGAACAAGAGAAGTACATTTTTTTAATTTTAAAAAATAAAAACTAAATAGTAATGTATTTTTTCATTTATTGTATTAATTTCCCACTTGAATAAAAAATACTATATTAATTAAAAAATGGTAAAAGACCTAAATAACCATTTTTAATAACAATCGACCAGAATGCCCATCAGAATATTAAGCTAGCCAAAATACCCCCAGATACTCCATTTCAGTGGAGTATCAGATACTCCACTGACATTGACATGAGAGTGTCGGGATGATACTCCTCTGTCAGTGGAGTATTTATCCATATACTCCATTGTCAGTTGAGTATCGACCCATATACTCCCTTGTCAGTACAGTAACATGTGAGATACTCCTTTGTCAGGGGAGTATGATCTAAAATTTTAAAATTATTAAATTTTATTTTAATTAAGATACTCCATTGACAGAGAGGTATTTTGGTCATTTTTTCATTAAAAAATTTAGCCCATCATCAAAACGGACCATAAACCCCATCATTAAACTGGACTATAAAAGAGGCACACCCGGCCCATCAAATTCATTCACATTTATAGAACCACTCTCTCCTCTCAATCTCTCCCAACTTTTCTTGAGCAGAACTCCAACACCAAAAAACACCACAAAACTCAATTCACTAACACTTTAACTAATCAAATTGAAAGATGGACGTGATAAAATCGCAACAAATCTCAGCACGCCCAATGGAGAAAGTAATAGTACATCCTTTAGTACTCTTAAGCATCGTCGACAATTACAATCGCGTGGCTAAAGACACTCGCAAGCGCGTCGTTGGCGTTCTTCTTGGCTCCTCTTTCAAAGGCACTGTTGACGTCACCAATAGCTATGCTGGTATATATATATAATATATGTGTGTGTTTTTAGTGTGTGTTTTTTTCAGATCTGTTTTGTTTGTTTGATTATATACAATTGCATCATTTTTGTTTTTTTTATTATTGACGAATTTGAAATTAAAATAGAATTTGAATTGCATGTTGTGTTGAGTTTATAAGTGTTGAGGTTCGAGTTTTAGGTGTTGGTGGAATTGTAGTTTGGATAGGAATTAGGAATGCGTTGAAGTTGTGGTGATTGGCTCGTATATTTGAATTTGGGGGTTTGAGTGAGGTTAGTGCGGTATTGAGAAATTTTGGTTTATATTTTGTGCGTCCCGATAATTTTGGGGTTTTAGTTTGGATGCTGAGGTTGGATAATTTCAAATGTGGACTTTTTCTACATGCTCTTTTAAACTAGCTTTGCGTTTGCAGTGAGAAGACGTGTTGTACATATTAGGTATTAGGCCGGGATTTTGACAAATTAAGGCTTTAGGAATGTTGGTAAATTCATGACTCAGAATGATTTTACGAATCTAGGACTCTAGCATTTTTACAAATAATTAAGTTTGATGGATGGCGGGCTTGAATATGTTACGCTTTAGTAGAGTGATGGATTTATGATGTCGTTTGGTTTATTTCCATTCGTCGTTCTGTTGCATTATTATACAAGTATGAAGCAATTTGAAAATGAGGAACCTAAGGAATCGTTTACTAATAACGAGTGAACACTTCTGATTTTAGTAATGGTTTAATTCATTATTTGTGTGGTTTGGGGTATGAATTTTCCGGACTTTGTGTTGGTGAATTTTTTAGTTTTGATAGTAATGTATAGAACTTGAGGTTGCGGTGATTAATTGGTCAACTTAATTTGGGGGTTTGAGTGAGGTTCATGTGGTATTAAGAAATTTTGGATTAATGGTGTCGAGTTTTTTTTGTCCCCGTACTTTTGGGATTTTTCTTGTGGAGGTTGGATAATTCCAAATATGGACTTTTTGTGGTATACTCTTTTAACTAAAGTTGATCTTTCCGGTGAGAAGACGAAGATGTGCTGTACATATTAAGCCGTCATCCAGACAAATTACGGTTTTAGGAATGTTGGTAACTTCACAAGTTACATTTATTTATCGGGTATTGGGCTCTAGCAATTACACAATTAATTAGGCTGGGTGGACAGTGGCTTGAACTTGTTGTTATTTAGTAGAGTGATAGATTTCAGGTTGTATTTGTTTGGTTTGTTTCCATCTCTGTGCATTATTATATAAGGTTTAAAGCAGTATGAAAATGAGAAACTTTAAGGAATTGTTTACTAATGACGAGTCAACAACTTCTGATCTTAATAACAGTTGAAATATGATTCAAATTATGATAGTTCTAAATGTTTGAAATTTACTTCTGTAGTTCCCTTTGAAGAAGATGACAAAGATCCAAGCATATGGTTTCTTGACCATAACTACCATGAGGCAATGTTCTCCATGTTCAAGAGAATCAATGGTAGTGCTGCTTAAATATAGCTGCATCTTTGGTGCTTTGGGAAATCCTCGTTAATTGTATCTAAGACGTGTATAAATTTGAAAATAATGCAGCAAAGGAGCATGTCGTTGGATGGTATAGTACTGGCCCGAAGTTGCGAGAGAATGACCTGGATGTTCATGCTTTATTCAATGAGTAAGATTTCGTATTGATTGCTGACCTTCTCTGTCTCTCTCTACACCCACTCACACATTCAAAGTGACAAATATATGCTCACAGATACTGGGAGATACTGCAATAAATTACTTTCTATCCCATTTTAATTATCTCATCTCTGAGGGTAGGATGTCCTGAACCAATTTGGGGTGCATTATATTTTTATCTGTGTGGTCTGATTTGATGGATGTCGTGTATGAAGTTATCTATTTCATAACTAACCTCACTTAGTCAGGTAAGTGTCGGAATGAAGGGTTGGGGATGGCCTAGTTGGGAGAATGTTAGAAATAGTCAAACTGCTATCTTGTTTTGAGATGCCCCCGTCTTGCTTTGTTTCCTGTTCTTATGATCAAAATCTGGTGTTGCAGCTATGTTCCGAATCCTGTGTTGGTTATCATAGATGTGCAACCTAAGGAGTTGGGAATACCTACTAAAGCTTACTATGCTGTTGAAGAAGTTAAAGAGGTAAGATCATTGTCACTTGTCATTGCTTTCAATTTGGTATTGCACTTGCTTAATTAAATGAGTGAAAGTAGTTGTGTCTAGTACTCTAGTTGCACCTTTCATTTCAACGAGAGACTAATGCATGGAAAAGCTGCTGGCCCCTTTATGTTGGAAAAAATGGCAGATCTTCAGCTTAGCTAATATTGTTTATGGTCTCACAGAATGCCACTCAAAAGAGCCAGAAGATCTTTGTACATGTGCCTTCTGAGATTGCTGCTCACGAAGTGGAGGAAATTGGTAAGCAATTGTACAAATATTTACATTGCATGTGAAACTTTCTATTTGAACCATTTACCTGTAACAGATGGAATTTAACAATTTACCTGTAACAGGTGTGGAGCACTTGCTGAGGGATGTGAAGGATACAACCATAAGTACCCTTGCAACAGAGGTTCATCTTCTTCTCCTGTCTTAATTATTATTTTTACTTGTATCTTTTTTGGTGCTTCTAGTTTATTTTTATAGATATGTTAGTTGCTAATGTGCTCATGTCTGCTTTATTGGTGTACTCACATTGTAATTTTACCTCATTCTGCAGATTAGGAAAGGAGTGAATATTAATACTCTTTTTATCTATTATAGGTAACTGGAAAGCTTGCAGCCTTGAAGGGATTGGATGCACGGTTACGAGAGATACGGGGTTACCTTGATCTCGTTGTTGATGGGAAACTTCCGTTAAATCATGAAATATTGTACCACTTGCAGGTACATATTTATGAAAATACCATGTTTTAACACACTTGATCTGTTATTTGCTTCTGTTACCTCCAAACTTTTGTCATTCGATTTTTTGCGAAATATTCATTGTCTACTTCTTGAATATGCAGGATGTATTCAACCTGCTCCCAAATCTGAATGTAGCAGATTTGATCAAGGCATTCGCAGGTACTTAATAACCTTAGAACTAGTAACATGGTTAAGCCAACATTATCTATCTGTAGTACATTGTTTATTAACTTCGTATTAACATGATTGATTGTTACTTGTGCAGTAAAAACAAATGATCAGATGCTGGTCATTTATCTTTCATCTCTGATCCGAAGTGTGATAGCCCTCCACAACCTGATCAATAACAAGGTCATACACCTTCTCTTTATTTTTTTAGTTAATTCTTCCCCGTTGTTTTATGCTTCATGAGTTCCTGTTTAGATATATACTTGATCAAGAGCAACATTTGGAAGCCAAAAATGTGATAATATGGATCCTCTTTTTTTCATACTACTTATATATTAAAACCGAACATGTCAATAACATTTGAATTATAGTTTGGTTTGTTGATAATGCTTTTACACTGTAGTAGAATTATGTAACATTCTAAACATTCGCCACCAACCGATTCAAATAGCACGCTTTGTTGTGAGTAGTACTATGTTGTAAGTTGTAACATTAGTACTATGTTGTAACATTCACCACCAACCAATTCAATAAACTATGGATGCATTTGAATTATCTTACAAGTACCAATAATCCCTTGTACATATACTACATATTAAGGCGCTTTTGTTAGTTTACAATGCAAGTGCGCATAGCAGACACACACACGTACTTCACTGGGAAAGTGTATAATGTACTGTACCTCTCATCAGGGTTTGAAATATGGTTTTTCAGATGCTAAATAAGGAGCATGAGAAAGCTGAGGATGTAAAGTCTGCCCCCATAGCTGTAGCACCTGTTGCTGGAAGCTGATTTATTATTACTGCATCTCTAATATTCTAAAAGTTGAGAGATTTGGAGTTCTTGGGGATTACATGACTATTTCCTTTGTCGTTTCTTATCCGAGAGAGCAGAGTTTTTTTTTTTAATTGTGAAGTTCAAGATGGGAAGAAATGCTTTACTGTAGTTTAGAATTCTTGTTCATTAGTTAATGCGGTTGTATTTGCTGACTTGCATAATCTTTAAGTATCTTGTATAACATTGAATTATCACATCCCTCGTATTATCAGCTTAATCTCAGTTTGTCATTTATTTAAAAATTAACTTCCATGACTTTAAAACATTGTTTATAGACTACCTTCATATCTTGTATTGGAAGTGTAAATTAACTCGAACAATCTACAGGCTATAAAATATGGGTAAAGCTTCGAGAGATAAAACGGTAGTTCAGGCGCTAGAGTGATTAATATTTTTCACATGAATGACATCGATATCTGTAAGTTGGTATGGCTGAAGAATGCTAATGAAAATTATTTTGTATCAACTTTGGTTATATTATATTTAAATCGAGGCATATTCAGAATGTAGCACTCATACTTTTCTTTAAGCATCCTTCAATCAGATTTTACAAGTAAGTTTGTTGCCCAAATTCATGACAGGTTGCAGCAGCGGATGGTTAGAAGGAACAAACTAAGTGTATGTACCGTTTCTGGCTTGTGGGGACCTTAGTGGATATGATTCTAATCGGTCATATCCACTTCCTAGAGGAGCTGATGGAGCTTATCAAAGCTTTTGGATCCAGTGCAACCACCAATTGCTCCACCGTATAAACGAACTCTTGAAATGAAGAATCTTTTATATCCAAACCTTGTTAAAGCTTTACATCTAGGCAAAAGTTCCACAGTCCTGTTTGGTTCCGCTGAATCAACAAATAATCCACGATAATCATTATGAAAGTCGGCTGCTTCTGAACAAACAAGTGATCCACAATGAATCATTGCGAAAATCAAGTGTACTTCCGCAATGATTTATTGCGGAAGCTATTTCCTTCTTTAATTATTTTAAAATAAAATAAATATTTCATTCTTGTATTATATTTAAATTATGTTATCAATATTAAATAATTCAACTATAATAAAATTAAGTATTTCATAAATTTAGTAAAAATATGTATCACTGAATAATAAAATTATAATTCAAATATAATAATACTTATTTCATATTTATTACTATTAGAATATTTCGAGAAACGTTTATCCGAGAAGGTTTTTGATTCATAAACCCATGATACCATGAGTTTATGAATCAAAAACCATAACGGGTACACGTTTTTTCAAAATAATGTATAGTAGTAATAATTAAATGAGTAATATTTAATAAAAATTATTAACATTGTATTATTTAATGAAATATATTTTTACTAAATTTATAAAATACTTTTCGAAAGATATAAATGTGAACATAAGAAGCCCACTTTAGAAATAGTTAATTTATTATATTTGAATATATATATATATATATATATTTATATATATACGTTCATATTTATATTTCAAATTCAAATGTACAAAATTTTTCATTTTGAAAAAATGATAGAATTTACACTCAGAGTAATTCATTCGTGGTTATGATGTATTAAAATATTTTGATACATAATTGTAAATTATTTTCTTCTAACCTAACTTTATATCATAAATAAATTATTCTAAAATTAATATTATATTTATTATTATTTTTTTATTTTTTAATGCACTTATTTTACCAAATTAGAAGGTAAAATCAACAATATTTATGTTCAAATTTTTTTAAAAAATGATATAAAAAATTTATATAAAATCAACAAGGGGTATCAAATTTAAAATGAATTTTAAAAATTTTTAGTAATTTTTTGGGCCATAAAAAATATTATTTAGAAAAAAAGAAAAAAAATTAACTGTTTCCGCAATGATTCATTGCGGAAGTATATGCTTCCGCTCATTGCAGAAAGAAAGGATTTTTTCTAATTCGCAAGTCACTGGTTCGTTGGTTGATTGGAAAATTGAATACTCCTTCACAATAATTTATTGTGAAAGCTTTAAATGCACCTTCACCTACCTCCTTCTGCAATGAATCATTGTGGAAGGAGAATCAAATGCATTCTCACCAATCTCCTTTTTCGAATTTTCAAAAATAAATTACTTAAAAAAAATATAAAAAAATTGAAAAGAATATAAATTTAGTTAAAAAAATTACACTGCTTATTTTTTTAAAAAATAATATGTACATTTTTGATAGGGATAAATAAATCCTGATTGTATAATTAAGTACTACAAGGTGTGGACTGCTAGGCCCAATAAAAAGATATACGATACTCAGACCAGAAAGGTTAAGCATGATGGACCAGGTCAGGCCTGATGGAATAAAGAAGGCCCAAAAGCCCTGATTATTAATTAATTTCGTAATTAATTAATAAGGGAAAAATCAGCTATTAAGAAGAGTCCTGATAAGGATATAAATCTTTATAGATTAGCCTCAAGGGGACCTAAAAGGATAAGGAATCAGCTTCCTACTTCCTAGGACTCCTAAGTCTATCCTAATTCAGAGGCTTGTCCACCAAGTCTCCTATACCAAGTCCAATTCAAGGACCACCAACATCTATATAAGGGGTCTCACCCCTCAGATCAGAACTACGTTTTTTGACTTGATCCTTGGCAATCAGCAAGGTACGTAGGCATCTTGTTAAGGCAGATTGAGTCACGAAACACAAGAGCAGTCAAATCGAGCTTCGAAGCTCACGTTCCTTAGTATTAAATACAGCAATTATATATATTAGTTTTTAATCCATAACATTTGGCGCCGTCTGTGGGAAACGGAACAATAACCATGGCGAGAACACGGAGAACAACCAGCACTCTGGAGGAAGGAACACCTTCAGGGACAACTCAGGTGATTTCGTCAACCGTGGAGGTTCCGCCCCATTCGACTTATGCATCTACTCAGGGGGATGCCCAGATAGGGGGAACTCAACCTCAGCCACAAGGGACAACTCCCTCGATTATTCAAGGTACGAATCCTCAAGTTCAACAAGTACATATACCTGTGAATTCTCGACCCGTCGGGTATGAATATTCAACTATTGTTACTACTAACCCCCCTTATGGGATGCCCCTACGCCCTGAGGTTGGAGGGAGCGGATATGCTGGGCGAAGCGAAGCACGAGGGCGGTCACCCCCCTATATACGAGGTTTGGATCCTATCCCTGAGGATCGAGAATTTTCTGGTCCATACACTGAGAGAGACTCCGAATCTTCGGATGATGAAGTGGCCCCGAGAAGGAGGCGTCCTGGAAAAGAGCCAATGGCCGATGGAAGGCAACGCCCCCAAAGCACCCCAGGGGCGAATCCCCAAGAAGTGCAGGAAAAGATCAGGGCTCATGAGGCTGAAATCCAAAGGCTGGGGCGTGATTTGGAGGCTCACCAAGCCACCAGACCCCACATACCTCCTAGGGGGAGAAATCCTCCTCCTATCATAGACCTGGATGGTCCGGTAAGAAGAAGGGCTGCTGTCCCAAGAACTGATCCAAGCAATCTCCTTCCCCTTGGAGATCCTGATGATACAACTCCACCCTTCACAGAGGAGATAATGAATGCTCATATCTCAAGGAAATTCAAGATGCCCACTATCAAAGCCTATGATGGCACGGGAGATCCCGCTAATCATGTTAGGACATTCTCTAATGCACTGCTGCTGCAACCCGTGAATGATGCTATAAAGTGTCGGGCCTTCCCTCAAACCCTGTCGGGTATGGCTCAAAGATGGTACAGTCGCCTGCCCCCAAATTCTATTGGATCGTTCAGAGAATTAAGTCAGGCTTTTATTAAGCAATTCATCAGTGGAAGAGTCCATGAGAAAAGTTCAGCATCTCTTATGAGTCTTGTGCAGGGAGCTAAGGAATCCTTAAGAGATTACCTGAATCGTTTTACAAAGGAGGCTTTAAAAGTCCCAGACCTTGATGATAAGGTAGCCATGATAGCACTGCAACAAGGAACTAGGGATGAGTTTTTCAAGATGTCTTTGGCCAAACGACCCCCTGAGAGCATGTTGCAGCTCCAAGAGAGGGCAGGGAAGTATATCAAGGTTGAAGAAAGTATGAGGAAGACCGTAGTAAGTAATGAGCCCACTGGAGGCAAGAAACGAAAAACTGATTTGGAGTATATCGCTAAGGACAAATATCCTAGAACCGAACAAAACCCTGATTCAACCCCCAAGAAGGGAGGACCTGGGCAAAAGTTCACTGAATACGCTAAGCTGAATGCTCCCAGAAGTCAGATTTTGATGGAGATTGAGAAAGACAGAGATATTCGCTGGCCTAAGCCCTTGAAGGCTGATCCCGCCAAGCTAGATAAGGGCAAGTATTGCAGGTTTCACAAAGATGTTGGCCATGACACCGATGAGTGTAGGCAGTTGAAAGATGAAATTGAGTTTTTGATTCGAAAAGGAAGATTGAACAAGTATACTGGAGATGGAGGAGACAGAAATAATAATGGAAGGAAGAACTTTGAAGATCGTAGGAGGGACCAAGATGATCAGGGGCGGAATCCCCAACCTAGAGGACCAGTTATAAACATTATTTATGGAGGGCCGAGACCTCGAGGGCCTGTGATAAACACGATCTTTGGAGGTCCAACTGCTGCTGGATTGTCCAAAAATTCCAGAAAGGCATATACTAGAGAGGTTATGCATATTGTTGGAGAAGCCCCGAAGAGGGCCAGGACAGAAGTAACATTGGCTTTTGATGATTCCGACCTAGAGGGTGTGAAGTTTCCCCATGACGACCCGCTGGTCATAACGCCGATAATAGGAAATAGCCCGGTTAAGAGGGTCCTTGTGGATAATGGTGCTTCTGTGGATCAGTTGACACCAACCGACATGCCGATATATGGATTTGCTGGAGTAGAATGTCCTGTGGAAGGGATAATTAAATTACCAACCACCATAGGTACGGAGCCAAGGCAAGCAACGCAAATGCTGGATTTCGTGGTGGTAAAGGCTAGTTCAACTTATAATGCTATCATGGGGAGAACGGGGATACATGCCTTCAAGGCAGTCCCCTCTTCCTACCATTCAGTCATGAAGTTTCCCACCCGAAACGGGATTGGAGAAGAGAGAGGAGACCAAAAAATGGCTAGAAGCTGTTATGTGGCCTCTTTGAGGGCAGATGGAGTCGGGGGGCAGGTTCTTCCTATTGAAGATATGGATGTTCGAGAAAATGATGAGAATAGAGGAAGGCCAACAGAAGAATTGGTTTCGGTTCCTTTAGATCCCAAGAATCCTGAGAGGATGACTTTCATTGGAGCCACGTTAGAAGAGCCCCTTAGAGGGAAGTTAGTGAAATTTTTGCAAGAAAATAGTGATGTATTTGCATGGTCAGCAGCTGATATGCCAGGCATAGACCCAGAGTTAATTACTCACAAGCTAAATGTGGATCCAAGCCGGAAGACAGTGAAACAAAAGAAAAGAAATTTTGCCCCGGAAAGACAAGAGGCTATAAGGCAGGAAGTGGAAAAGCTCTTAGAGGCTGGTTTCATTGAGGAGATTCAATTTCCGGAGTGGTTAGCAAACCCTGTAATGGTGAAGAAGGCTAATGGAAAGTGGAGGATGTGTATAGACTTCACCGATCTGAATGATGCATGCCCCAAAGACTGTTTTCCGCTGCCTAGAATTGATACCTTGATTGATGCCACCGCTGGACATGAGATGCTGAGTTTCATGGATGGGTTTAGCGGATACAACCAGATTAAAATGCATAAGGATGACATTCCAAAGGTATCATTTATCACTGACTTTGGTGTTTATTGTTATCTTGTTATGGCGTTTGGTCTCAAGAATGCAGGAGCCACCTATCAAAGGTTGGTGAATAGAATTTTTAAGGATCTTATTGGTAAGACTATGGAAGTCTATGTTGATGACATGTTAGTCAAGAGTCTAGTAAAGACTGATCATATAGCCCATTTAAGGGAAGCTTTTGAGGTCCTGAGGTACCACAAGATGATGTTGAATCCTACGAAGTGTGCTTTCGGAGTAGGATCTGGAAAATTCTTGGGACTGATGGTCTCAAAGAGGGGAATTGAGGCTAACCCGGATAAGATAAAGGCAATCCTGGACATGGAACCACCAAAAACTGTTAAGGATGTTCAGAAGCTTACAGGAAGGGTTGCTGCGTTAGGACGATTCATCTCCAAGTCAGGAGACAAGTGCTTGTCATTTTTCAAGTCACTAAAGAACATCAAAGACTTCGTATGGAGTGAGGAAAATCAGAAGGCATTTGAAGAGTTAAAGAAGTATATGGGCCAGGCCCCGTTGTTGGCCAAGCCAGTTCTGAATGAAGTTTTATTCTTGTACTTGGCTGTTTCAGAGAGCGCCTTGAGCGCGGTGTTGGTTAAGGAGGAACTGAAAGTCCAGAAACCCGTATACTATGTCAGCAAAATTTTGCATGGTGCTGAGTTGAATTATTCAGCCATTGAGAAATTCGCTTTAGCCTTGGTAATGGCTTCAAGAAAGCTGCGTCCTTATTTTCAAGCTCACCAAATTGAAGTGCTAACAAATCAGCCACTGAGAAATATCATTAACAGTCCCAAGGCAAGTGGGAGACTGATTAAGTGGGCAATAGAGTTGGGAGAGTTCGATCTCAAGTATAAGCCACGTACGGCCATAAAAGCCCAGGCACTAGCTGACTTCGTGGTGGAATGTACCATACCCAACCAAGAAGTCGGGGGGCAGGAAGATACCATACCTCAAGACAAGAGAGTCGACAATGGGGACAGGGAGAAGAATGACAAGGAGAAAGAATATTGGGTTCTCTATTTTGATGGAGCATCAAAAACAAATTCCAGTGGAGCAGGGTTGGTTTTGCAAAGCCCTGATGGGTTCTTAATTGAGTATGCTATGAAGCTAGATTTTCCAACCACAAACAATGAGGCAGAGTATGAAGCCCTGATAGCTGGCCTTGGTCTAGCTGGGACACTTAGAGTCAAAAACTTAAAGGTTCGTGGAGACTCGAAGCTGATCATATCCCAGGTAAAGGGAGAATTTGAGGCAAGGGATGATACGATGGCTAAGTATGTCCGCCTAGTAAGGGCTGTGATGACCCAATTTAATGAATGCCATGTTGAACACATTCCAAGGGAAGAAAATGTTAAAGCAGATGCGCTATCAAAGTTCGCTTCGTCTGAGATTGAAGAAAGTTCAGGAAGTGTGTACTTCCGTGTTTTGAAGACACGGAGCATAGATGTTAAGCTAGTGGCTCCCATAGGCTTGGGGACATCATGGATTGATCCCATCAAGGCTCACATTCAGACCGGTTGGTTGCCAAGTGATGCAACTGAAGCACGGAAGTTAACTGTTCGGGCACTAAGATACTCTTTGATAGATGGGATTCTTTACAAAAGATCTTTCGTGGTTCCCTATTTGAGGTGTCTCCGGCCCGATGAGGCACGCTTGGCTCTTGAAGAAGTGCATGAAGGTATTTGTGGACAACACTTGGGGGGCAGGGCCTTGGCTCATAAGATAACCCGTTTAGGCTTCTATTGGCCAGAAATGATGGCTGATGCCAAAGAATATGTGAAGAAGTGTGATCGCTGTCAGAAGCATGCACCAGTCGTCAGACAACCCCCCGAGATGCTGACCTCTATCAACTCACCTATTCCCTTCGCTATGTGGGGGATGGATATTTTAGGGCCTTTCCCTATGGCCACGACACAAAGGAAGTTTCTGATTGTAGCCATTGATTATTTCACTAAGTGGATTGAAGCCAAGCCCTTAGCCAAAATCACAACTAAGCAAGTTGCACAATTCCTGTGGGAAAACATTATGTGCCGATATGGAATTCCCCGTATCCTCGTCACTGACAATGGAACACAATTCAACAACGAGGAATTTAAGAAGTATTGTGAAGAAAATGAAATTGAGTTACGGTTCACCTCTGTGGCTCACCCACAAGCTAATGGGCAAGCAGAAGTTGCAAATCGAATAATCCTGGATGGATTAAAGAAGAGGATCGAGAAGTCGAGAAATAATTGGGTGGATGAGATACTTCCCATATTATGGGCCTATAGGACTACCTGTAGAGTCACGACAGGTGCAACCCCTTTCATGTTGGCATATGGGGCAGAAGCAGTAGTTCCCGTGGAGATATCACATTCCTCTCCAAGGATTCAGGCTTTCAACGCAGAAGAAAATGAGGAAGGGCAGAGGTTAGCCCTGGATTTAATCGATGAAGTGCGAGATAAAGCACATGCAAAGATAGTAGAATATCAGAAAAAGGCTTCATTCTACTACAACCTAAGGGTTAAAGAGAGGTTTTTCAAACAAGGTGACCTAGTCTTGAGAAAAATAGAGGCTTCTGGTGTCGGACAGAAAGGAAAGCTTGCCCCAAATTGGGAAGGGCCGTATAGAGTCAAGAGCGTTCAGGGTAGAGGAACCTACAAGCTGGAGACTATGGATGGTTTTGAAGTCCCGAGAACCTGGCACGCACAAAACCTGAAGGTTTACTACGTGTAAGATGGTCGAAGTACGATTCTCACTTGTCATTGTGACAAGTAGGTTTAAAAGCACCTTGGAGCTTTGTTTGCATAGGATTTTTATGTTCTAGCTATTATAGATCAGGGTCGAACCCATATTATGTAAGGTTTCGGAAAACCAGACTAGAAATTGAAGAGTTCGAAATTATTTCAACCTATGGATGTTTGAGTTGTGATAATACTTGTGTGGCCCATTAAGCCAAGTTTGAATATTAAAGTATCGGAAAAATGAAGGAGAGAATGCAAATAAGGAAAGTAGCATATAAAATAACCCCGGAGGGTAATAAGTTCTGATACAAGCAAAAGTCCAGACATAAATTAAAGATAAAATTACAGAATAGAAAAACTACTCCTCCATGCGGGAGCCTTCATTCTCTTTCTCCTTATCAGCGCCTTCAGCGTCCTTCGCAGGAGAAGCGGGAGGAGAAGCAGTGTTAGGATCCAATATGCGATCATCTGGATGAGGGGAGTTGAAGAGGGCGTCTATGCTGTCCTCCGACTCAGCCTGCTCGGGACTTATGAAGTCCTTAGGGTCGACTAAGCCCGGGTGCTTCTCAGAAACCGCCTTTACGGCCGCATCCCATCCCTGAGTGAACTGTAGGGAATAAAGACCATCATCATGAATCTCCATGAGATTCTTAAACTTGTCAGAATCCATGTAGTCATCGATGAGCTTATCCTTATCGCTCCTAAGTTTCACCAGCTCGGAATGAGCCTTAGCCAGCTCCTCTTTCTTCGTATCCAGCTTCTTCTCTAGCACCTTGGCTCTCTCCTCCCACTTCTTCATCTCCTTCTCAAAAACATCAGAGTTACCCTTCCAAGATCTAGCCTGATGTAGGGCCGCCTGGAAGTAGGTATTACTCTGCAAAGAAATATGTATGAGTTAGCACAAGTTTGTTGGAATACAAGAAAGTTGGGATTCAAAGAAGAAGAGAAAGAAAATTACCGCAGCTTGGGCTTGAGAACCCAGAAGCTCAATAGTCTCAATATCACTCCCCGTAACAATGTCAGTAAAGTCATGGGGAGTGACGGAGTGGTAAGACCAATCCTTAGCGTGTTTGGTGGATCCAACCACCGTATCGCTCCTCCTAAAGCCCCAGTTAGGCCTGAAGGAATGTGCCTTAAGTGGAGGATCCACATCATCCCCCAGCTCGACCACCGGGATGTGGGGCTTAAGAAAAGAAGGACCGTCAGGTTTGCTCCTAGGGTCCCTGTTTAGCTTGGCCCTTTTATGACGGCCTGACTCCCCCTCCTTAGGCCTGTTAACATTATTGATGGCCTCGCAAGCTGAAAGGAAAAGTAGAAGGAATATTAAAATCCAGAAAAAAGAAAAAGTGCAATTAAAGAGAAGGAAAAATAATTACGCAGGTATAAATTTACCCTTATCATTGGCCTGGGAGAGACCAACTTTCTTCAAGGAAAACTCCTCTAAAAGGGTCCAGGTGTCTGTTTTCCCATCATCTGAAATTAAGGCTTGGTAGGCCACCTCCTCCTCATCAGTTAATCTGATGCTACCAGGACTACCATCTGATACTTTGCAAAATGGCCTACGGAAGAGTGTGGCCCAATCACCCCCAGCCCAGGTCAGCCTCACAAACTCATCCCTCCATTTAGGGTTGTTCTCGACTATAGAGTTACTATCAAAGATATGAGGAATTTTGGGTCGTTGGCGAATTAAAACCCATCCCGGTTGACTCATGGAACTATTATAGAATTGGAAAACTTTCCTAAAGACAGCTACGGAAAGAGGGAAGCTATTCCTGAGACAAAGGACCATAAAACAGATAATATTCCTCCAGGCGTTGGGAGGGAGTTGACAAGGGTTGATTTGTACATCGGCTAATAAACGAGGAATAAATTCGTGGAATGGGAACCTAAGACCTGCGGTCAGGGCTCCTCGATAAATGAACAGGGTATCCCCCTCCCAATTACAAGTCCTATCCCCAGGGGCGGCTGGAGTGATCCTAAAGTGGGGTGGAAGTCTGTACAGGGTGTTCATAGACTCTATTCTACCATCTAACTCATGAAAAGTGTTACCATGATTATACGAATCTAACTCAGATAGAGAAGGATATTCATCACCTCTCGAGTTAATCATGTCAATGAGAGAAGTATATGGAGATTGAATTTGAATGTTTGTACCTCTCTTAGAGACATTCATCTTCTGCAAACGAGCCAAGTCGCGGTCCGCCATTGATATGCTTCGTTTAAAAGCTTGAAACCCAGAAATACTTGAGAATGGTGGAGCTACGGTGGCTGTGTGCTCGCCGGAAATCGCCTACTCAAAGGGAGAACTCTAGAGAAGTTTGTAGAAGAAAATGAGAAATGAGAAATGAGAAGTGAAGTGAGGATTCTCACTTCACACCACACTTATATAGGCGAAAAGCTCGGAATACGAGGCGTTTCTAGGCCCATTAAGCCAGGCCCAACCTAAAAGCCCATCTACTAGAAATATCAGGAATAATCTAGAAGCTCCTATGGAAAATGAATGGTCAAAAATCGACCAGAATTTTAAACTGTTTCGATCAGAGTCCTGATCGACGCAAAAAAGGATCCTGATCGATAACTCATTCGAACAGAAGGGAAGAAATCCCCTAAGTTCGATTAGAGTCCTGATCGACCCCAAAAAAAATCCTGATCGATTCCTCACTCGAACAGAAGGGAAGAAATCCCCTAAGTTCGATCAGAGTCCTGATCGACCCCGAAAAAAATCCTGATCGATTCCTCACTCGAACAGAAGGGAAGAAATCCCCTAAGTTCGATCAGAGTCCTGATCGATCCGATAAAGATCCTGATCGATTCCTCACTCGAACAGAAGGGAAGAAATCCCCTAAGTTCGATCAGAGTCCTGATCGATCCGATAAAGATCCTAATCGATTCCTCATTCGAGCAAGAAGGAAGAAAAACGCTAAGATCGATCAGAGTCCTGATCGATATAAAAGATAATCTAGATCGATATTTCATTCGATCAGAGCGATAGAAAGCCATTTAGATCGATCAGAATCCTGATCGAAATCTATCAGGAATCCTGGTCGATTAAGCCCATGTTTCAATCGACTAGAATGTCACATTAAAGACCAGTTCGATCAGAATCCTGGTCGAAATCGATCAGGAATCCTGATCGAAGATCACGTCGACCAGAATGTTAATTCCTGAGCTAGTTCGATCAGGATCCTGATCGAAATCGGTCAGGAATCCTGATCGATTTTTTATACATCCTGATCGATTTTAAGGCTGAAAATTAGGGAAAAATCCCAGAAAATTAGGGAAAAATCCAGAAATTAAGGATAAATCCCAGAAAATTAGGGAAAAATCCCAGAAAATTAGGGATAAATCCCAGAAAATTAGGGAAAAATCCAGAAATTAAGGATAAATCCCAGAAAATTAGGGATAAATCCCAGAAAATTAGGGAAAAATCCCAGAAAATTAGGGAAAAATCCAGAAATTAAGGATAAATCCCAGAAAATTAGGGAAAAATCCCAGAAAATTAGGGATAAATCCCAGAAAATTAGGGAAAAATCCAGAAATTAAGGATAAATCCCAGAAAATTGGGGAAAAATCCCAGAAAATTAGGGATAAATCCCAGAAAATTAGGGGAAAATCCAGAAATTAAGGATAAATCCCAGAAAATTAAGGATAAATCCCAGAAAATTAGGGAAAAATTCCTGGAAATTAGGATAATTCCTGAATTAAAGGAAAAGTCGTTGTAAATGTGTAGGTCGCTCCACACTTTACGCAAAAACGAAACCCTGTAAGGGAATGAATAGACTTAACTTCTGCGAAACCTAATCAACGTTTCCCAAAAGTTGGGGGGCAAATGATAGGGATAAATAAATCCTGATTGTATAATTAAGTACTGCAAGGTGTGGGCTGCTAGGCCCAATAAAAAGATATACGATACTCAGACCAGAAAGGTTAAGCCTGATGGACCAGGTCAGGCCTGATGGAATAAAGAAGGCCCAAAAGCCCTGATTATTAATTAATTTCGTAATTAATTAATAAGGGAAAAATCAGCTATTAAGAAGAGTCCTGATAAGGATATAAATCCTTATAGATTAGCCTCAAGGGGACCTAAAAGGATAAGGAATCAGCTTCCTACTTCCTAGGACTCCTAAGTCTATCCTAATTCAGAGGCTTGTCCACCAAGTCTCCTATACCAAGTCCAATTCAAGGACCACCAACATCTATATAAGGGGTCTCACCCCTCAGATCAGAACTACGTTTTTTGACTTGATCCTTGGCAATCAGCAAGGTACGTAGACATCTTGTTAAGGCAGATTGAGTCACGAAACACAAGAGCAGTCAAATCGAGCTTCGAAGCTCACGTTCCTTAGTATTAAATACAGCAATTATATATATTAGTTTTTAATCCATAACAATTTTTTTCTTGATTTTTCTTATTTTTTCTTTTTTTATTACTTACTCTAATTTTCATATTTAAATTATTTCAAAAAATCATAAAGAAATTAAAATTAACGTAAATTTAGTCAAAAAAATTACAATATTTTTTTTCTCAAAGTTTTTATTTTCCTACATTTTTTCTGGAATTTTTTAAAAATATTTTTATTTTTTCTTTTTTTATCACTTAATTCGAATTTTCGAATTTAATTACTTTAAAAAATCATAGAAAATTGAAAATAATATAAATTTACTTTTGAAAGGAGAAGAACAAGAAAATTTAACTGTCTTAATCGCTTGAAATTGTCTCGGTTATATCTATTTTTGAGTTCTAATCGAATAAAAACTGTTAATTAAATAAAATAAAATTTTTCAGTTCTCGTTGGACCTTCCGCATTGATTTATTGCGGAAGGACCTTCCGCAATGATTTATTGCGGAATGATTGGTTGGCTTGAAAGAAACCCCAACCAACCATGGTTGGGGAAGGGGACCCTTACATCTATATCCCTTATATATATATATTCGAAATTCAGACATGTATTTGTAAATACGCTATCCCTTTTCTCAACAACAACAATCAACAACAATCCACTCAATCCCTATAATCTCAACACTCCTATTTATACCTTAACAATCAGTCAACCAATTATTCATTCCTACTTATAACACGTAACATGCATTTTAATTTTATATGATTACCAACTAACGACTTAGCATATCGAATCAAAATTACAATACGAGACACAAATCCTTATTTCCTTTAAAACCGAAATACAAATCTTAGTGATCATCTTTAACAATAGAAATCACATCTCACACATGCAAATCTAACTTGTCATATATTCACCTCATACATCGTAAAATCACATATTTACACCCGAGTTATTTCAAAAACTCGAATCCATCAACCTAATAAAATGATATTTTGATTCTTAAATTCTTAAATACATTCAACTAGTCACGTATTAACTCCATAATGATTCGATTTAACATGTATAAGCTCAAATTGAAAAATCAAGTCCAAACATATAATTCGACTTTATAAAATCAAACCTCGACACTAATACTTCGAGAATTCACACAAATTTGACATGCACATACTAATTTAGCTTTAATATAGTTTATAAGACTCATACGAGCATCATAGTCCACCACCGGTTCGCCGGAGCACATCACCAGCGGCGGTAAGATCTCGGAGATGCCCTAAATCAGGGTTTTATTCGACTAAACCTCGCGAATTCATTTGAATGGTGGTACAAACATAGTTATCATGACAATCACAATCAAACTAACAAATTCAACTATGAGTTCGGAAAAACCCGAATAAGGGTTTTGGAAAAACTCAGAGATACACACATGCATCTATATACACACGTAGAGGAAGCAAAACCCAACACATGAATGGGTTCAGAATAAAAAACGAAGAAGAATCGAGTGAAAATAAGAGTATCGAGAGAGAGAGACGGAAAGGAAAAGAAAAAGAAAGAAGGGGGTGGCGAGCTGGGTTTATAAGCCCAGGGGCACTCCCGTAATTTCACAATTATTTTCTTAAAAATCCTATTTTTTGATTTTTAAATAATTCTAAATTCAAATGGGTAAATCAGATAATAAATAGGAAAAGGCATTTTAAATTTGAAATTCATTTTAAAAATAAGGTTTATAAAAATATATGTCCTTTGATATTTTTAGAATAATATCTGAGCGAACGGTTTAATTTATGTGAATTTCGCAAGATAACCCATAAAATAAAAATACTTTTTGAAAAATTATTTTGAAATACCCAAACCTTAAAATAATTTGAATTTTTATTTTTAACAAGTCTCTAGGATTATTCTAGAGATAACAAAATAAATATCACATTTCGATCATATTTCGATGATTTTATAAAAATATATAAAGATCAAATAATCCTTATTTTTACCAAATAACTTCTTTTTTAAAAACTCGCGAATCACAGATTCACACACGTAACCATCAAATAACATATATTCACATAATAACATCAACCACATTTCGTATTTATACACCCTAACACATAATTTCTCTTTTAATTACTGCTTACGCATATAATAATTACCCAGTAATTCAAATAACAATATAACTTTCACAATTACGAATCCATACAGCATACACACGCAGAGGACTTGATATCTTTCATATCTTAATATAATCCAATCATTTCGTTCAGTCCACTTTTACATAACGGGTCACGTCCCATCTGACGGTCCGACAACAACTAACTCAATTATGCTTTCAAAACATAGCTTATGCCTTTTACTGACTTATCAAACTGGAACGCGATATTTTACGTTCTCATTTACTATTTCACAGCAATTACACATAAGCCACAAAATTATATAACTTTATAATTTATTATCATAAATCCACATAATTCACAATAGACCTCAGAATTATATTTTATTCATATAATTACATTGTGAAAATCACAGTCGTCACAATCTACCCCCTTAAAAGGATAATGTCCTCATATTCTGACCTAAGCAAACAAATTGGGATACTTCTCACGCATTTTTCTTTCTAATTCCCAAGTCAATTTTTTGATTTTAGGATTTCTCCACAAAACTCTAACCAATGGTACAATCTTATTTCTAAGCGGTTTCTCTTTACGATCTAAAATTTGGACTGGTCGTTCCACATAAGATAGATCTTGATGAGTTTTCACGGGTTCCCACCCAATTACGTGACTGGCATCTGCATTATACTTCTTCAAAAAAGATACATGGAACACATTGTGGAGAAGCTGCATCTGCGGAGGTAACGTTAACTCGTACGATTTCCCACTTGCTTTAAGACTTCGAATGGTCGAATATATCCGGGAATCAACTTTCCTTTATTTCCGAATCTAGATAGACCTTCCCCTGGAGATATCTTTATCAACACTTTATCTCCGAGTTCAAAAATCATATCCTCTCGATTCTGATTTGCATACTTCCTTTACTGATCTTGAGTAGTTGTCAACCTTTTAAGAATCAATTTCACTTTTTTCTTTGTTTGTTGAACTAATTCTGGACCCGACAGTTTGCGTTCACCAATTTCATCCAAATATGTAAGAGATCTGCATCTTCTTCCATATAACGCTTCATAAGATGGCATGCCAATACTCGCGTTATAACTGTTGTTATATGAAAATTCTATCAAGGGCAAATGGTCATCCCAATTTCCTTTGAAATCTAATGCATAAGTTCTCATCATATCTTCGATCGTTTGAATATTCCTTTCGCTTTGTCCGTCTGTCTGCGGATGATATGCTTTATTCATTTTTAACTTCTTGCTCAAATGATCATGAAATTATCACCAAAATCTCGAATTAAATCTTGGATCTCTATCAGACACGGTATATACTGGTACTCCATGACGCATTACGATTTCGTCCAGATATAACTTGACTAACTTTTCTAACGAGAATCTTTCGTTGATTGGCAAGAAATGCGCGGACTTTGTCAGTCGATCAATGATTACCCAAATCGCATCATGATTAGCCTTTGTCTTTGGCAAACCTACCACAAAATTCATGGCGATATGCTCCCACTTCCATTCAGGTATGTCTAGTGGTTGAAGCAATCCACTCGATCGCTGGTATTCCGGTTTTACTTTCTGGCAAGTATAACACTTACTTATCCATTCAACGGTTTCATTTTTCATGTTTGACCACTAATAGCTCTCTTTCAAGTCTTTGTACATTTTCGTACTTCCAGGATGAATCAAAAACCTCGGATTATGCGCTTCGTGTAGAATCTCATGCTTTAGCTTCGCAACATTAGGAATCCAAATATGCGAATAAAACCTATTAATTCCTTCATCATCCTTTTAAACCTTAATCTCTTCTCCAGACAATTTATCATTCTCGTGACTCATAACTTATTTCTGACAACGTCGAATCTTTTCCAGAATCTCTGGCTGAAATACCATTGTATAAATCACTTTATTTGTTAACTCAATAATTTGTATCACTTTATTTCCCACTTGATTTAAGACTTTGAATGATCCAATATATCTGGGAATTAGCTTTCCTTTGTTTCCGAATCTAGATAGACCTTTCCCTAGAGATATCTTTATCAACACTTTGTCTCCGAGTTCAAAATTCATATCCTCTCGATTCTGATTTGCATACTTCCTTTACTGATCTTGAGTAGTTGTCAACCTTTTACGAATCAATTTCACTTTTCCATTTGTTTGCTGAACTAATTCTGGACCCGACAGTTTGCGTTCACCAATTTCATCCCAATATGTAAGAGATCTGCATCTTCTTCCATATAACGCTTCATAAGGTGGCATGCCAATACTCGCGTTATAACTGTTGTTATATGAAAATTCTATCAAGGGAAAATGGTCATCCCAATTTCCTTTGAAATCCAATGCACAAGTTCTCAACATATCTTCGATCGTTTGAATAGTCCTTTCGCTCTGTCCATCTGTCTTCGGATGATACACTGTATTCATTTGTAAATTCTTACCTAAATGATCATGAAATTGTCGCCAAAATCTCGAATTAAATCTTGGATCTCTATCAGACACGATAGATATTGGTACTCCATGACGCATTACGATTTCGTCCAGATACAACTTGACTAACTTTTCTAACGAGAATCTTTCATTGATTGGAAAGAAATGCGCGGACTTTGTCAGTCGATCAATGAACACCCGAGTCGCATCATGGTTAGCCTTTGTCTTTAGAAAACCTACCACAAAATTCATGGCGATATGCTCCCACTTCCATTCAGGTATGTCTAGTGGTTGAAGTAATCCACTCGGTCGCTGGTGTTCCGCTTTTACTTTCTAGCAAGTATAACACTTACTTATCCATTCAACGGTTTAATTTTTCATGTTTGACCACCAATAGCTCTATTTCAAGTCTTTGTACATTTTCGTACTTACAGGATGAATCGAAAACCTCGAATTATGCGCTTCGTATAAAATCTCATGCTTTAGCTTCGCAACATTAGGAATTCAAATATGCGAATAAAACCTATTAATTCCTTCATCATCCTTTTGAACCTTAATCTCTTCTCCAGACAATTTATCCTTCTCATGACTCATAACTTATTTCTGACAACGTCGAATCTTTTCCAGAATCTCTGGCTGAAATGCCATTATATAAATCACTTTATTTGTTAACTCAATAATTTGTATCTCTATTTTCAATTTTTTGAATTCTTTGATCAACTCTGCAGATGAAGTCAACATATTTAATCTTTCCTTGCGGCTTAACGCATCTGCCACAACATTCGCTTTTCCTGGGTGAAAATTTATTGTGCACTCGTAACCCTTGATTAGTTCTAACCATCTCCGTTGTCTTATATTCAATTCTTTATGCGTAAAGGTGTACTTCAAACTCTTGTGGTCTGTATAAATCTCGCAATTCTCTCCGTACAGATAGTGTCTCCATATTTTAAGAGCAAACACGATTGCTGCCAATTCTAAATCATGCGTATGATATTTCTGTTCATGAGGCTTCAATTGACGAGAAGCGTATGCTATCACCTTTACGTGCTGCATCAATACGCAATCTAATCCTTTATACGAAGCATCGCTGTAAATTACAAATTCTCCCTTCTCATCGGGTAAAACCAATACTGGTGCTGAGAGTAACCTTTTCTTTAACTCCTGAAAACTTTCCTCACACTTATCCGTCTAAACAAATTTCTGATTCGTCCTTGTTAACTTAGTCAATGGAACTGCTATCTTAGAAAAATGTTGTACGAATCGTCGGTAATATCCAGCCAATCCTAAAAAGCTTCTTACTTCCGTTGGAGTCTTTGTTCTTTCCCAATTCATCAAAGCTTCAATCTTTGCATGATCCATTTTGATGCCTTCACTATTAACTACATGTCCAAGAAATTATACTTCCCTTAGCCAAAACTCACATTTTGAAAATTTCGCATACAACTTTTCTATTCTCAAGATTTCCAGTGCAATCCTCAAATATTTCATATATTCCGCTTCCTACTTGGATTAAATCAAAATATCATCGATGAATACTATCACGAACTTATCCAAGTGTTTATTAAACACTCGATTCATGAGATCCATAATAGCAGCTGGTGCATTTGTAAATCCAAACGCCATTACCAAGAACTCTTAATGTCCATATCTCGTTCAGAATGTCGTTTTGGGTATAACCTCTCTCTTAATCTTGAATTGATGATATCCCGATCTTAAATTGATCTTTGAGAAACACTTAGCCCCTTTCAGCTGATCAAACAAGTCGTCAATTCGCGGTAGAGGGCACTTATTTTTTGATAGTCAACTTATTGAGTTCACGATAATCGATACACAGTCTCATGCTGCCATCTTTCTTCTTTACAAACAGCACTGGTGCATCCCACAGGGATACACTGGGTCGAATAACTCCTTTATCTAACAATTCTTGCAGTTGTGTCGCTATTTCCTCCATCTCAACGGGCGCCATTCGATATGGAGCTTTTGAAATTGGTTCCGTTCTTGGAGCCAAATCAATCGTGATTTCAATATCTCGATACGGAGGTAGTCTAGGTAATTTATTAGGAAATACATTCGGGAATTCTTTAACCACTAGAATATCTTCAATCTTAAGGGGTTCTTTCTCAATATCCTTTATATGAGCAAAATAAGCTTCACATCCATGTCGTAATAATCTCCTTATCTGAATCTCCGTTAGAAATTTCCTATCTTGCTTTTTCCATTTAAAAATCACCTCAATACCATCCTTGGACCTCAATTTCACTTTCTTACTTCTACATTCAATTTGTGCATCGTGGTTTGCTAACTAGTCCTTTCCGAGTATGACGCCAAATTCTCCTAACTTAAATAGTATTAAGTCAGCAGAAAAGTGCCGATCTTCTATAACAACATCACAATTGGGAAAAATCTTATTGACAATAACTATTTCCTGATTCGCTACTTCAATAACCAAACTAGGTTCTAAAGGGTACGTAACACGCTTTAATCTATCAACAACAATTTTAGAGATAAAAGATCTAGTAGCTCCAGAATCCATTAATACTTTAGCTTCTACTGAATTTATAGCAAGCGTACCTGTGACGCCCTCAATCCAGGGGTTAGGAAATGAGGACCCACACACCTTTATACTAAGAATAATTAAGCATAAACCCCGATAAACTAATAACATGATCAAACAGGATAAGTTTGAGACAAGATTACAACTACCAACCAGATAATATATATTACAATCCAAAATAATATTTAATTTACATAATCAATTCTGACTTGGAACCGACATATAACCCACTGTATCTTTACAAACTTTCCGACTAAGCGCTTGCTCACACATAACCTGTACTACCTGCTCCGGCATCTGGAAGCCTACAATACGGTAGGGGCCACCAGGTACGCTCTTACGAGCAGTCCGACTAAGTCTGGCCATCCTCTTGCTTAACTGCCATGGTTAGAACAAAATATAATCTATGAGTATAAAACTCAGCAAGTAACTAAATGACAGTTCTATGATGCATAATCAATATCTATTCACAATTACTTTTATGGCATTCTACTTAAAATCTCTAGGTGGCAGATTTCTATCTTTGGTCTAGGGAAGGTTTATGAGGAGATAGTTGGGCTTTCAAGAATCAAGGTTCAAGATAAGGCGAAATCCGACATTCATCACAAATCGTTAACAGGATCTCAAGGATCTTTCAAATGGAAAGCGAGAATCTATTCAAATATGGGAATCAATTATATGATTAATAACAATATCAGAATAAGAATCAGGGTTCTCAAAGCTGTATGCTAAACAATATCACAATCAACTCACTTCGAATCATTATAAACCGTTTCATTTTCAAAGAATCAATTTGCAAAAGCAATGTATTCAATATATTTTATAAAGTGATAGAGAACCCTTGATTGAACTACTACAACTTTCAATTAATAATAATAATACGGGTGATCAGCCCGCACTGACCTCCATCTGGTCGTTAAGGTACCTATGGCATAATTTCAGCCTTAAATTGGACTAGCCCCGCTAGTCTCTTATATTACTGGACTAGTCCCACTAGTCTCTTACGTCTCAATCCAATCCATCAGGAATTCATTTTGGAAAACCTTGTGTTGGAAAAGAAAGGTTTTACTAAATTTCTTTTATCATTACCAAGAATATGAAATCATTTGGACTGTTTCAAGTCAAAAATCATTCTTAAGTTCAATTTCAGGGATTCAAAGAAATCAACTGAATCAAGAATATCAATTACCAATGCTATGGTCAAGATCAAATGACAATAAGGATCGTAAGTTAGGGAATCAGATCAGTCTTAGAAATCATTACAGAATAAGGTATACAAGGAAATATATAGGTTGTTCAAAACAATACGCAACGGTGTTCACAAAGGTTCTTACAAGGTTAACAAGAATTTAAAGTATCCAAAGGAATCAATTGGTAATAGGGGTATGAATCAACAGTTTTACAGTAAGGGTTTAAACAATAATCAAATCAAGTCGTTACAAGAACACTATCTGGGTGTTTTGAGGGACCAATAACAGGTATGGTACAAAAATCAATATCAGGGTTCAAGATCAATAATAGGTTATCACAAGTGTTATAAAAGATCAATACTCTATCATGGCATCATCAATATCTTTTCAATGCACAACTTATACAAGTAGGCAAAGTTACTTGCCTGAATTCGCTTTCCTGTTTTACAAAGGTTGAACTACTACCACCTAGTACACCTTTCCCTTTCCTAGCCTGAATGCCCTCACGTTCCGAATCTACAATCCAAAAATCAAAACCCTAATTAGATTCCCATTCGACATTCCCGGAACGCTTACAATTTCCCTTTATCACAATACCCTAAAAGTACATATACTCAGTCATATACACAAAGCATGTTTATACCATATACTCATATACTTTAAATCAATTTGTCATCGAATCACATATTGCAACACAATTACGACACATGGCATATAATCCTTTTACCCAAACTCTATACTTGAGTTATAATAACGGTCACACAACCCGATATTAAAATGAATCAATCCTTTCTTTTATTTCACATAATTCGAACCAAAACCAATAATTAAACCAAATAATTTCTTAGGAATCTCACATGCATTCACTTAGTGAAATCTTAGGATCAAATCAATTACTTTTATACCTATAAACCATTCGGCTATAACACAAACACGAGCAAGAAATCAAACGATTCTTTTAAATCCTAGTCTTGCTAAATACAATACCATATCTTACATGCAATCATTATTTTATCCCAATCTAGCTTCTATTCAACATTATATTTCATGGAAATATAGAAGCATCACTTTGAGCACGTAATTCATCTTAATTTCTTATAAACTCGAATTATACTATTCGAATTTCCCAAAAATATCACATGCGAACATCAATTTGATCTTTAATCCACCAATTATCTATCTATATCATAATTTCTAGTAATAACAACTTACAATCATCAAAATACAACATGCATGTACCAATTAATGTTTATAAACCACAAATCATTCTACTTTTCCAACAATTCTTATACTCAATCATTTATAAGTCCAAAAATCAATTTATATTCTAAAAAAATAAGGACCAATCGATTTCAAGCAAAGCACAACATGCAATTACATAAAATCTTGTTTATTCATATTAGAGTCCAGTTAATACATCACAACTTACCACCGGTTCACCGGAGTTCATCACCGGTGGCGGTGGTTTCGCGGTGGTGCCCCCATTCGGGGGTTTCCAACCTTAAAACCTCCGATTTCTCTTAAAAAATGCAGCACAACTTCATGCAATACAATTTCATCACAATAATAACAGAAACTCAAGTTGATCAAGTAAAACTCGAGCCTCGGCTCAATACCGAACCGAAACACACACACACACTTTGCATGCAAGCATAAACACACACATGCACATGAATTAAAGCTCATATATGGAACAAGGATGAAGTTTTATGGAAGAATCCATAAAAATTGAGTGAAGAAGAGAGGTGTACCGAGAGGTAAAGAGAGAGAGAGAGACTGAGAGAGAGAGATAGAGAGTAAAGAGATGAGAGAGAGTAGAACCGGGTGAAGAAAAGAAAAAGAAAAGGGGGAGTTGGTTTTTATAATAAAAGGGCAGGGGTACTTTAGTAATTTACAAGGTTTTCTTACTTCCATTCTCTTTTCTCTTTTATTCTAAACTCCAAAATGAATATAAATAATGAATAACTCTCTCATAAAATATGGGAATGCAAAGAATAATAATTTTAGAATAAAGATCTCGAAATTAGCTTTTTATCCATATTTTCAAAATAATTTTTGAGCGAACGGTGGATATATTACGGATTTTACAAGATTGTATTCAAAATAGAATTATAACTCGATAAAATCATTTTAAAATACACCGATCACGAAATAAATCCATCTATCATTTTTATAAAGTCTCTAGGACTATTTTTAAGATAACAAAACAAATTTCACACCATGAACATACTCGAATAATTTTATAAAACATTTATAGGTTCAATAAACCCTATTTTAAATTAAATAAATCCCTTAAAATCATTTAAAAATCAACAGAACATATAATCAAGCATATTTTCAAGCAATAACACGTATTCACATATCACGACTCATATTCGATCACAAAATTTCCCTTTTTATTATTATTATTATTATTATTATTTCATTTTTCGCGTAACGGTTCGCGTCCTGCTTGACGGTCCGACGCTGAGCGTTTCAATTACGCTTCACAATCAATCCTTTATACCAACTGACATGTCACTGGAATATAACACTTACTTAAACATTTTTATTTCACATAACAACACACAGTTCATATTTAATGTTAGATATATTTGATAATGTCATGTGTAATATGATTTGTGTTTAGTTTTCAGATCTTACATAATAGGACAAATCAATACTTAACTGGAAATCAGCACTTATACTGAAGACATAACTTAAGATATCAGAACTTAAGTTATCAGAACTTAAGGTTCAGAAGTTATTTATCAGGAGATAATATCAGGACTTAAGATGACTTTCAGATAAGGCAGGCAGCTGATTGAAAGGAAAGAAGATCGAGACTAAGACAGAAAGAATTGTGCATGAAGAAGGAATTCTATGAAGAATAGAATACTTGGAAGAAAAGATAATTAGTTGATATATTTTAGGAAGCAGATTTATATTCAATATCAATTAGAAGATTATCTTGTAACTGTGTAGTATATAAACACAGGCAAAGAGTTTACACTCTAAGTGTTACGATTATCGAAGTTATTATTCTTTGTAACTCTAGCAGCTCTCGTGATAATTTGTTCATCACTGAGAGATGACAGTTCCATATTGTAACAGAGTTTATTGTGTTGAATAAAATCTATTTTCTATTACTTAAGTTCTTATATTCGATTTGATTGTGCTAAACACTGTATTCAACCCCCTTCTACAGTGTGTGTGACCTAACAAGTTGTATCAGAGCCTTCTGTTAACACACAAACAGTTTAAGATCCAAAATCAATCATGTCTGAAGAAGAAACTCCAACCAAGCCCACCAAAACTGAAGAACCTCCAAAAACTGTAACTCATAGTCGATATGAGACTATAAGAGTTCCCATGTTGAAACCTTCTGAGTATTCCATATGGAAAGTGAAGATGGCTATATTTCTGGAAGCTACAGATCCAGAATATCTCGACAGGATTTATGAAGGACCACATATGCCAACCAAACTCTCTGTGGAAGTTACAGGACATCCAACAAAGTCTGTACCAAAGGAGAAAAGTGATTACACTGCTGAAGATATCTCATCGATTGCAAAGGATGCAAAGGTAAGACACTTGCTGCATAGTGCCATTGATAATGTCATGTCAAATAGGGTAATTAACTGCAAGACTGCAAAAGATATATGGGATGCTTTGGAAACAAGGTGTCAGGGAACTGATTCAATCAAGAAGAACAGGAAAACAATACTCACTCAAGAGTATGAATACTTTGACTCAAAGCCTGATGAGTCATTAACTGATTTATATGACAGATTTGTCAAACTCTTGAATGATTTGTCACTAGTTGACAAAGAGTATGATATTGACGATTCAAATCTTAAGTTCCTGTTAGCTCTTCCTGAAAGATGGGATTTGAAGGCCACAATAATAAGAGACAACTATAATCTTGATGAAATAACTCTTGATAAAATTTATGGGATGCTCAAGATCATGAACTTGAGATGGAACAAAGAAGCAAGAGGAATGGAAGAAAGTCAAGAACAGTTGCCTTTGTGGCTGAGGAGGAAAGTCCCAAAGTAGCTGCCTCAAGAAAAGGCAAGGAAAAAGCTCTCATCACAAAGTCTGATACTGAGTCATCAAGTTCTGATACTGATGATGACTCAGAAACTGAAAGTATACCTGAGATGGACCATGATGAGGAGATGATGAAGCTGTGTGCTCTTATGGTGAAAGGAATCACAAAGATTGCATACATGAAATTCAAAAGAGGAAAGAAGTTTTCCAGGAAAGGTGCAAGTTCTGAAAAGAAAGGTTTTAGAAAATCTGAAGGCAAAGGAGGAAAGTCTGACAGAGGAGATTATTCAAATGTTAAATGCTACAACTGTGGTGAGAAAGGCTATATATCTCCAGATTGCAGAAAAGGGAAAAGTGACAAAGGCAAGGCTCTTGCAACAAAGAAGAAAAGCTGGTCAGATGCTTCAGATTCTGAGAATGTGGAAAACTATGCCTTGATGGCAAATGCTGATAGCAGTTCTGATACTGCTGACTTAAAGGTACCTCAAACTACTTATGCCTTTCATACTGATGATATTACCGAGTTAAGAAGATATCTTAAAACCATGTTCATTAGTTATAAAGATCAAACTTTAACATGTGAAAGATTAACTTCTGAAAATCTTGCTTATAAAAAGAGGAATGATTATTTAGAAAAAGAGTTAGTCATGTTCCATCAAACTCAGAAAGATAGAGATGATGCCTTTTATGTTAGGGATGAAGTGTTAAAAATGAATGGATCTCTAAAAACTGAGTTAGAAAAGGAAATAGATATTATCAGGACTTGGACTAACTCTGGTAAAGCAACTCAGGATATATTTAGTAGTGGAAACTGGAAAGAGGGCTTAGGTTATGGAGATGGTAAGAATAGTAAGGGAACTGTAGACCTGAGCCTATAGTTGTTAAACAAAAACCAAAGGTAAATCCTGTTAAGTTTGTAACTGCAAAGTCTGATATTGATAAATCAGAAGTTAAGGAGAAACTAACTTCTGACAAACCTAAACAGGATAAGCCAACTGAAATAAACATAGGCTTAATGACAAAGAAGCAGCTTACGCATAAGATGAAAGATGTTAAGAATGTAAATAAGGTAAAGTCACCTAGGAAAAATAGGAATGGAAAGGAAGGTGTGAACAAAAGTAACAATTATAAGCCTGTTCCTAATGCTCCTAGAAAAACATGTTATAATTGTGGAAATTCTAACCATCTGGCTTCTTTTTACAGGAAGAATAAGAATATAAACTCCTTACCTTCAAAATCAGGAGTTAAGAGTCAGTCTGTTAGATATAAGCCAAAAAATCCTTGTTTTCATTGTGGTAGTTAATGGCATTCCATTTATACTTGTAAGGAATATCATAGTTTGTACTATGATTATTATCAAATAAAACCTTCTGTGAAGAAAGTTAGCATTATTCCTTCCAGTATAAGTTCTGATGCAAAGTCCGATATTGCAAATTCTGATAAGAAAACTGTTAACATAAACTTTGATGCTAAATTCGCTGCAAATGTTAACAAACTTAAAAAGGCCAAAGGATCCAAGCAAGTCTGGGTCCTTAAAACTAGTCATTAGTGGTCTTTGTGATTGCAGGGCAACATGAAGAATATCCTAGTTCTGGACAGGGGATGTTCAGGATATATGACTGGAAATAAAGCCCTGCTATCAGACTTTGTGGAGAAAGCTGGTCCAGGTGTTTCTTATGGAGATGGCAACATTGGAAAAACTCTGGGATATGGCAATATCAATCTTGGGAATGTCATCATTGAAAAAGTAGCTCTGGTCTCAGGACTTAAACACAATCTGCTGAGTGTGAGTCAAATATGTGACAGAGGTTATCATGTGGATTTCTTTGAAGAACATTGTGAAGTTGTAAGCAAATCTACAGGCAAAGTTGTTCTGAAAGGATACATGCATGGTAACATTTATGAAGCCAAGCTTTTAACAAGTACTGATGGTTCTGCAATCTGTCTGTTGAGTAGAGCATCAATTGAAGAAAGCTGGGATTGGCACAAGAAACTCTCTCATTTAAATTTCAACAATATAAATGAACTAGTCAAGAAAGATCTTGTGAGAGGATTGCCAAAATCAGTATTTGCTCCTGATGGCCTCTGTGATTCATGTTAGAAGGCAAAACAAAGAAAATCTTCATTCAAGAGCAAGACTGAATCATCAATTCTTGAGCCTTATCACCTACTACATGTTGATCTATTTGGTCCAGTTAATGTCATGTCTATTGCAAATAAGAAATATGCTATGGTCATAGTGGATGAGTTCACCAGATACACATGAGTGTATTTCTTGCACACAAAAAGTAAAACTGCATCTATCTTGATTGATCATGTCAAGCAACTGGATAAATTGGTCAAAGATTCTGTGAAGATCATAAGAAGTAATAATGGCACCGAGTTCAAGAATTTGATAATGGAAGAGTTCTGCAAAGACCGTGGAATAAAGCAGGAATTTTTTGCTCCTGGAACTCCACAACAAAATGGAGTTGTTGAAAGAAAGAATAGAACTCTTATTGAAGCTGCACGAACTATGCTTGATGAAGCAAAGTTGCCAACCTATTTTTGGGCTGAAGCTGTGCAGACTGCTTGTTTTACTCAGAATGCAACACTCATTAAGAAGCATGGAAAAACACCATATGAAATGGTGAAGAAAAAGAAGCCAAATCTGAAGTATTTTCATGTATTTGGATGCAAGTGTTTTGTTCTTAAGACTCATCCTGAACAACTATCCAAATTTGATCTAAAAGCTGATGAAGGAATTTTTGTTGGATATCCACTTTCTACAAAAGCCTTCAGAGTCTACAATTTAAGAACAAGGGTTGTCATGGAATCTATCAATGTCTCTTTTTATGATAAGAAGATTACTGGACTTGAAGATTTCAATGATCAAGATCAGCTGAGATTTGAAAATGAAGACTTAAATTCTGATTCTGTAAATTCTAAAATGAAGATTTGAAAATGAAGACTTAAATGAAGATTTGAAAATGAAGACTTAAACTTGATGAAGAAATTTCAAAGCAGTTATTTCTTAAAGAAAATCCAGGAATGGACTTTGAGAGTCTAAAGGAAGAAGAAGCTAGACTCAAAGCAGAAGGTGTCAAGACAAAATCTAAAGCTTCTGTTGTTGAAAAGAAATTTCCAAAGCCTAAGGGTATTGTGATAAAGGAAAGAACAAGTTCTGAGGCAACCAAGGCCAAATCACAAATGGAAATTGATCCAAGGTCCAAGGGCAAAGGAAAGGTTGATAAACCTGTAAAGGTTTATATGCCAGTCATGGATGAAGAAATAATTGATGATAAAGCAGATGCTAATCTTACTCTAATGCATAAGAAGATTTTTTAAACAACCTCTAACATGGTTCATGTTGTTCAGAGTCAAGATTTAGTAAGTTCTGATATGACAATGAAGTAAGCAACCTCTGACATAGCTCAAGTTGGCTTGATATCAGAAGATAAAGAAAAGGAAACCTCTGATATTGCTCATGTTAAACTTTCAAAGATACTCCTACCAGGATTCACCAAAGCTAAACAGACTCAATCTTTGAAGACTGCAACAAGTGGTTTTGAAGCAAGAGTTGTTACAGGAAAGGAAGCAAGAGATAAATCTGGGTTGGGTAGTTCTGATGAAAGAAGAGTACATAACACTACCAATGATCCAACTTTCTTAAGTGAACCAGGTGTTGGAGCAACTCCTGAAAGATTAAATCGACTTGAATCTGTACAAATGGTTTACCATACCTTCTTGAAAGAACATATCTTGTTATATTTTATGACAGATGGAAGGGTATACCAGATTAAGAAAAATGCTATACCACTGAAGTATTTTGAAGAACTGGAACATGTTCTATTCCTACTTCAAGTGAAAGACATATTAACAGATAGTGCTGCAGGATATTTAAAGTCTAAAATTCAAAGACAGAAGAAGCTTTATTCTGTAAAGTCTGACAGCACATACTGTCCCAAGTACAGAGATCACAAGGGTGATATTATCGATATGAAGCCTAACTCTGTTAGGATTATAACTACTTTTCTGGATTATAAGGCTGTGGAATTCAATCTAGAGTCTGACAAGGCATATCTGATTAGACTAGATCAGGAGATAAGAAAAGCTAAGATAAATGATCTCAGAGCAGCTATTTTTCAAACTGGAAAAGATACAACTGAATTGATAAATGCTAAAAGGAGGATGGTCAATGAACTTGAATATGTAGAAAGATGTTTGTGGAAGAACTATCTCAGGACAACTCCTGATATCAAAGAGATCAGAAGAAATTGAAAGTTGAAGCCAAGTCAAAGATCTACAACTACTTAAATTCTGAAGTTTGTACAGACTGAAGCGGTTATCAAAAGTTAAAGATGGTAAAGCTGAAAGGACTGTAAGTTGTAGTTATCTAGTCAAATTCTCATGCATTTGTACTTAATGTTTTTGACATCATCAAATATCTGTTGAACTTGTATATTACGCTAATTTACAAGTTGGGGGAGATTGTTAGATATATTTGATAATGTCATGTGTAATATGATTTGTGTTTAGTTTTCAGATCTTACATAACAGGACAAATCAGTACTTAACTGGAAATCAACACTTATACTGAAGACAAAACTTAAGATATCAGAACTTAAGTTATCAGAACTTAAGATTTAGAAGATATTTATCAGGAGATAATATCAGGACTTAAGATGACTTTCAGATAAGGCAGGCAGCTAATTGAAAGGAATGAAGATCGAGACTAAGACAGAAAGAATTGTGCATGAAGAAGGAATTCTATGAAGAATAGAATACTTGGAAGAAAAGATAACTAGTTGATATATTTTAGGAAGCTGAATTATATTCCATATCAATTAGAAGATTATCTTGTAACTGTGTAGTATATAAACACATGCATAGAGTTTACACTATAAGTGTTATGATTATCAAAGTTATTATTCTTTGTAACTCTAGCAGCTCTCGTGATAATTTGTTCATCACTGAGAGAGGATAGTTCCATATTGTAACAGAGTTTATTGTGTTGAATAAAATCTATTTTCTGTTACTTAAGTTCTTATATTCGATTTGATTGTGCTAAATACTATATTCAACCCCCTTCTACAGTGTGTGTGACCTAACATTTAAATACTTTTAAATCTCTTTTAAAGCGGGTCCCGCTCTACCTGACGGCCCGACAACACAGCTTATCCCCTAAGCTGACTCATCAAACTGGAACGCGTCATTTTACGTTCCCAGTTACTAATATATAATAAAGACAATTAACCAACAAAATTGTTTAACCCTTTATTTAATCACATAATTTATAATTACACCATAAAATTATACTTTATTCTCTTAATTACGTTGCGAATTTCCCAGTCGCTACAATCTACCCTCCTTAAAAGGATTCTGTCCCCATAATCTAGCTTAAACAAATATGTGGGGATACTTTTCTTGCATTTCACTTTTTAATTCCCAAGTTGACTCTTCTACTATAGGATTTCTCCACAACACTCTAACTAGAGGTACAACTTTATTTCTGAGCGTTCTTTCTTTTCGATCTAAGATTCGAACTGGTTGTTCCACATAAGACAAATCTTGTTATATTTCCACTGGTTCGAATTCGATCACATGGCTTGCATCAGCATTATATTTCTTTAGAAGAGAAACGTGAAACACGTTATGAAGATGTTGCATCTGCGGAGGTAACACTAATTCATAAGCCACTCTTCCGACTTGTCATAGTACTTCGAATGGTCCAATATACCTGGGACTCAACTTCCCTTTCTTTCTGAATCTGGATAAACCTTTCCACGGCGATATCTTTAACAACACTTTATCTCCGGTCTCGAATTGCATATCCTTTCGATCTCGATTTGCATACTTCTTTTGTCGATCTTGAGCAGAAATCAACCTTTTACGAATCGTTTCCACTTTCTTTTTCGTTTGTTGAACTAGCTCTGGGACAATTAGTTTGCGCTCGCTAACCTCGTCCCAATGTGTAGGGGATCTGCATTTTCTTCCATACAACGCTTCATAAGGCAGCATGCCAATACTCGCGTGATAGCTGTTATTGTAGGAAAACTCAATCAATGGCAAATTATCATCCCAATTTCCTTTGAAATCTATTGCACATGTTCGCAACATATCCTCAATCGTTTGAATTGTCCTTTCGCTTTGTCCGTCGGTCCGCGGATGATATGCCGTACTCATTTTCAATTTAGTCCCCAAATGATCATTAAATTGCCGCCAAAATCTCGAGTTAAATCTCGGATCTCTATCAGACATGAAAGATACTGGAACTCCGTAACGCATCACAATCTCATCCAAATACAATTTGACCAACTTTTCCAATGAAAATATTTCGTTGATAGGCAAGAAATGCGCTGACTTCGTCAACGATCAAATATCACCCGAATCGCATCATGATTAGACTTGGTCTTTGGAAAACCTACCACGAAATCCATCACGATACGTTCCCATTTCCATTCAGGTATGTCCAATGGTTGAAGCAATCCACTTGGTCATTAATGTTCCGCTTTTACTCTTTGGCACATATAACATTTACTTATCCATTCCACAATTTCCTTTTTCATGTTTGGCCACCAATAACTCTCTTTTAAGTCCGTGTACATCTTTGTACTTCCAGGGTGAATTGAGAATCTTGAGTTATGCGCTTCGTGCAAAATCCTATGCTTTAGCTCCACAATGTTAGGTATCCAAATGCGTGAATTAACGCGATATATGCCTTTTTCATCCTTTTGAGCTTTTACTTCCTCTCGTGACAACTTATCTTTCTCGTGGTTCATTACTTGATCTTGAAAACATCGAATCTTTTCCAAAATTTCTGGTTGAAATGACATCGCACACATGGCTCCTCTTTCTAGCTCTGGAATCTGCACTTCTATTTCCAACTTTTGAAAATCTTTGATAGATTCCTTTGATGAAGTTAACAAATTCAATATTTCTTTGCGGCTTAAAACATCTGCTACCACATTCGCCTTTCCAGGGTGATAACTTATCGTACAATCGTAATCTTTGATCAATTCCAACCACCTTCTCTGTCTCATATTCAACTCCTTCTGCGTAAAAATATACTTTAAACTCTTATGATCCGTATAGATCTCACACTTTTCTCCATATAAGTAATGCCTCCAAATTTTAAGAGCAAACACAATTGCTGCTAATTCCAAATCATGCGTGGGATACTTTTGTTCACGTGGCTTTAGTTTCCTTGACGCGTATGCTATTACTTTCCCGTGTTGCATTAAAACACATCCTAGCCCTTTATACGAAGGATCGCTAAAGGTCACAAACTCTCCTTTTTCATCTGGTAACACCAAGACTGGGGCGGTTACCAACCTCTTCTTTTATTCTTGAAAACTTTCTTCGCATTTATCCGTCCACACAAACTTCTCATTCTTTCTTGTCAACTTAGTCAATGGGGCAGCAATCTTAGAGAAATCTTGCACAAACCTTCTATAGTATCCGGCTAATCCCAGAAAACTTCTGACTTCCATAGGAGTCTTGGGCCTTTCCCAATTCATCACAGCTTCTATCTTGGCTGGGTCTACTTTAATTCCTTCACTATTTACTACATGTCCAAGAAACTGAACTTCTTTCAACCAAAATTCGCACTTTAAAATTTGGCATATAACTTTTGTTTTCTCAAGATCTCTAAAGAAATCCTCAAATGCTCCATATGGTCTTCCTTCGTCTTGGAGTATATCAAAATATCGTCGATAAATACTAACGAACTTATCCAAATACTGCTTGAACACTCTATTCATAAGATCCATAAATGCGGCTGGCATGTTCGTCAAACCAAACGCCATTACCAAAAACTCGTAGTGTCCATATCTCGTTCGAAACGGTGTCTTGGGTATATCTTCCGCTTCAATCCTCAGCTGATGATACCCATATCTCAAATCAATCATGGAAAAAAAGTAGCTCCCTTTAACTGATCAAACAAGTCGTCAATTCGCGGTAGAGGGTACTTATTTTTAATCGTCAACTTATTCAATTCACGGTAATCGATACACAACCTCATACTTCCATCTTTCTTTTTCACAAATAACACTGGTGCACCCCACGGGGATACACTTGGGCGTATTACTCCTTTATCCAACAACTCTTGCAAATGCGTTGCTAATTCCTTCATCTCAACTGGCGTCATACGATAGGGTGCCTTCGATACTGGTTCCGTTCCAAGAGCCAAGTCAATCATGAACTCGATCTCTCGATTTGGAGGTAGTCCAGGTAATTCATCTAGAAACACATCAGGAAAATCTCTTACTACCGGAATATCCCCAATCCTTACAAATTCTTTCTCTACATCTTTGACATGATCCAAATAAGCTTCACATCCTTGATGTAACAATCTCCTCGTCTGAATAGCTGTTAGAAACTTCTTCTCTTGTCTTTTTCCTTTAAATATCACTTCGTCACCATCCTTAGCCTTTAATTTTACCTTCTTACTTTTACACTCAATTTGCGCCTCATGGTTTGACAACCAATCTATTCCTAATATAACGTCAAATTCTCCTAACTTAAAAGGAATTAAGTCAGCAGAAAAGTGCCGACCTTCTATAACCATATCGCAATCGGGACAAACCCTATTAACAATGACTTTATCTTGATTTGCTACTTCTATAATCAAATTGGGTTTGTTAGGTCCCAATTTGTTTGTAGAAGGGGGGTTGAATACAAACAATACCAAATAATCGAATAAATGCGGAATAAAAAATGTGAAACAAAATTCAAGTTAAATAAAAATATTATTAAACTTGAAAGGTGTTACAACAACTGTATCGATTACAAGGAATTAATCTCAAATTAATTATCACAAATCTAGAAAAATTCGACATGAACTTTTTCTATTTTTGTAATAATTAGAATCAAATGCTAAACGCAATTTGAGATTAAGTTCTAGGGATATTGATCCGCTAGATTGTTACACAAGAACAAGATAAATAATTCTAGTGGTTTGGATTTAACATTAACAAACTAGAAATTGATCTTGAATTTCTGCAGATGAAGGATGATATTTCTCAGAGGCGGCTGCTTTCTTTTGTTCTTGTATTTTTTGGTTAGTGAATGTCTTCTGCTTCTTTTTCTTTTTGTATGCAATCCAACAAAATTACTTGAACTGCAATGACAATCGGTAGGACAATCTCTTTGGCTCAGCAAGACTTTCAGTTGTACTAGCAAGACAATCTGATTGAACTACAATGACTATCGGTATGACAATCAGTTGAACTAGCAAGACAATCTCCTTCCTAGTGTAACTTTCGGTATGACAATTGAAATGACTTGGCATGACAATCGGTATGACAATCCAGATTGTCATGCTAGTTCATTTTCAATTGTCTTGCTGATTTAAGACTGTTTTTAAACCAATTAAACTTCTGAAAATTCCTAAAATTAATTCAGAATTAATTAATCAATTAATTCAATTAATAAATAAATTATTCTTCGCAGATATAATTTATTTTCTTAATTAAATTAGATGACTTAATTAATTAATAGAGAATTAATTCCAGTCTTGAGCAGCAACCATTCTTCTGCAAATCTTCTGAAAATCACTGAAAATTATGAATCAATTCCACCACTTCAACGTTGACACTCGATGTACTGTCTGGTTCATGAGTGACTAACTTCCGTGACGTTTCTTCATGTGTTGACTTTGATACTCTGATTTTCTTCAGATTAAATCCTTGTAATTAATGATACTCTGATGAGATCTCTGTCACTTGATTAAATCCACGATCTTGATTTATATCACTGAGGCATGATCAACTTCTTGAACTTCTTCCAGTGAATTACCTCCTCAAGTCTGTAGATGAACCTTGTTTCTGAATCCTTTGACAGATATTACTCTGTGAGATCTCTCTGACGGTAGATCCACTATTTACTTATTACATTCTTATTTGAGTTGAGTTGAATCCTCGAATATACAAATAGGCTATGACATATGACTTACAATGTTTGTTAGACAATAACACACAAATACCTAGAGGATAACTCAACTAACAAATAAGAAAAAGATATAAACATACATGCAAAGTAAATAGTAGAAAAGTTCTGGACTAGATTTAACATTTTCCAGATTCCAAGTAGATGTTCCTCTAGACTGAACATATCTTCAAGTAGTTCCATCTTCATTTGTACAACCATATTTTCTGTTGAGAAGCCCATATCTCTCTTGCTTCTCCCCCTATGAGAATCAACTGATTAAAGAAGATCACCTTCGTTTACCACCTCTCCCATACAATAGGATCCGCAGATAAAAGCCAATGGTACTCCCCTTTTGAAAACAGCTTCTTCCCTTGCTAGAAAATCACCTTGTGTTTACCACCTCTCCCGTACAATAGGATCCGTAGTTACAAACAACAATGGTGTGGTGTAATGTACATATGATGTTTTTCTTCCTCCCTGCTATTTCTCCCCCTTAGTTGAGGAATCCTCCAAACTATTACTTAAGCTTTTATCTCCCCCTTAAAGAAGGAATGTGTGCCGTCGTCTGAAGGAGATCTCATATTCACTTGGTTGGAAAAGAAATAACAAGTAGTTTATCTTTCTTCCTCACTGTGAGTGTGTGATTCTGTTTAGTGTACCTCACATGTGTTTCACTCTTCTCTCCACTCGTGTTTACACTCATTCTCACAAGTGTATCACTCCTCTCTCATAGCTCCATACTCCAGCTGTACCTGCAAGGAAAATCACCTTAGCCATCCTTAAGGAGGTCACAGGTGGTGCAATGGGAGTTCGCAAATCCCCATCCTTGTTAAACTCGTCAGATGAATCTGAGTCATAATTTACAAGTTGCTAGTTTCCCTTTTAGGGTTCCAGATTTGAATTCTGGGAAGGTAAATAATGATCCAAAGAATTTAGCATAAAGATCAAGGTTCCCTTCTAATGTCTGTGAAGACATTTCCTTGTGACTCATCAGGTAATATCTGAATCATTGTCAACAAGTTGCCGATCTGCGCCTATGTCAGATCCACTATCCGCAGATGCATCCAGGGGATTTAAGCCTGGGGAGGTAGACACTGACCACTGGCATATGGCTTTTGGATCAGTATCCTCTCCTAACACCTGTAAAGGCAATTGGTCCATTAACGAACCTTGAACAATCGAATCTGACCTTAAAATGGTCGAAACTCTTGTTTCCGTCAACTCATCCTTTGTGTGTGTAACCTTTCCTTGTGCATTAAGAATTGTTTATATTTGAGGTGGTGACACTACATAGGATACCTTGGCCGACAGGCAAATTTTAATAGACGCACAATGAATCTAGTAACTGTTTTTGTGCCTTTTCAGCCATTACATCTTTTTGAGAAGATGTATGGGGGCTAGCAGTTGTCTCGTTTTAAATACTACTCATCTATGTAGGAGACAGAGCTACTGGGTTGACTACAGAACCTTCCTTATGTGGTGCACTAAGGCACTATCTCCCTCACGCTCATTCATACTACATTTAGTGGTAAGAGAGTGTTGGTTGGTTCTGTTTTTGTGTTTGTCTTTACAGTCTGGGATAGACGTTGTGGGTTTTCAACCTCATGACTGTCAATGAAAGAAAGTCATTGGAGACTGAACCTGTAACACAGAATATATGGTAATAGAGAGAAAATGATTTACAATAGTGATTTCAAAAGATTTTACATGAAATAAGAAATCACTAATGTAGAAAGAAGTTTGATTTTGTTTTTCAATATGAATGAGTTTTTGATAAAACATTGATCACTTAGGGTAAAGTCTAAGTAATTCTCATTCATGTCAAAAGCTTACAAATATCTGCAACATAATGTTAACAACATATCATTGACCGATACTTGTCAAGTACTTTAGATACTAATTGTTATGTTGCATGAACAATATATCACTACACATATAAAACAATATGATTGTGCCTAGTGATAAGATAGTTATAAATATGACGACTCTACTAGTTCATATACAACTGTAACTGCAGTTAGAGTGCCATACCATGTCCTTGACGATTGCTTGAGCAGTATACTAGTTCATACCAACCTGAAGTGAGATTGTGAAGAAGAGATTGCATAGTCCAATAGATCTGCAGCTGCAAAGTCCATGAACTGTGGTGCACTGACTTCCTCTTTTAACTCACCAATCAGGAGTACACTTGTACACATCTTACTAGAGTACAATTCCAAGTGTAATGTGCAGCAGGTGCCTGATATGTCGTAATATTCTCAAGTCTCGTCACTGGTGCTATATGTTGGATACTGCTTCCTGATAATAACCTAGCACGATATACAAAATTACAATGATAACATTCCCAGCTTGCAAACAGCCATATCCCTCAGATAAACCTTTGCTGTTATCTCCAAAGGTAACCAGGGGGCCAGCTTTCTCAATCCACATTTGATAGCAGGGCTCTATCTCCGGTCATATGTCTTGACGATCCACTGTCAAGAATCCACACTACCGGTTGTACCTGTTTAATGCCCTGCAACACAAATGGATTAGACCTTCTTCGGAACCCAAACTTGGTTGGGCCCGGCATACTTGTAGAACTGTCCTTTGTCAGGCAAAACAACATTTTTAATTTTAATTGTCTCAACTTTCTCAATGACTGAACATTTGACCTTGTAAACAGCCTTAACAAATTTCTGTTTAAGCTTAGGCACAAATGTCTCCTTTCTATCCTTAGAAGGACTAGCAGTCTTAGACCTATCATGCTTCTTGTTATTCACATGCTGACGAGGAGTAGTCTTATCATTAGAAACATGCTTACCATTAAAATAAGCATACATCATATTAAAAGCACAAGACATACAATTAGAAACACCACATGCTTTATGAGAGATATTAACAGCAGGCAATTTATGCATGGTAGACATGGCATTATTGTTATCCAACTCATATGTGTCTGAGTTAGTCTCAGTTGCTTTCACAACTTTGACTGGAACTTTTGACTCACTTGACTTGGAAACAATCTTCTCATAAGCATGATCCTCAGCACGTATTTCTTCTTGAATGACAGAAGAGGTCGCATCAAATGGTTCAGCAATTGATGGTTTATAGAGGGGTTCATCAACATCCTTAAGCACATGTGGTACTTCCCTCCCTTTAGCACATACACGAGGAGGGGAGTTTATGCCTAATTCTCCAATAGCAGCATTGTAATCATAACCTATTCCAGATGTTTGATTAACAGCTTGCTTACTGTAGAACTCTTTAGCCTTCGAACAAGAATTGAAGTAGGCTCTAACCTTAGTCTCAAGACCGGTGATCTTGTCTTTGAGAATAGTTTCGAGTTTTCTATAACAGTCAACTCTATTCTCTAGAAAAGATACCTGTTCTTTTAATTTGTCTTGATTAATGTGCACAAGTCTTAATTCATTGACCTCTTTCTCAAGGTCTGTGATCTGTAAACTTAACAGTTCATTATCACGACGTGCACAATCTAAGTTACCTCTTAGATGATAAACCATTTCAGCATCAGAAAGTTTTACCTCTATTCTTGACGATGAAGCTTTTCCATCAATAGCCATAAGAGCAAGATTTCCTTCATCTTCATCTTCACTGTCAGTATCATCCCAGCTTCTTCCCTTTGCCAGATAAGCCCTTTCAAAGTTCTTTCTTACTTGCTTTGGCTTCCTACATTCTGTGGCAAAGTGTCCCAACTCATTGCAGTTATAGCATCTAATGGTGCTTCGATCAACCATCCCTGTTTTGTACCCACCACTGCTGGTGTTAGAGGATGAAGATCCACCTTTCTGGAATTTGTTGTAGTTGGACTTGTACTTAAGCTTGGGATTCCTCTTGAATCTGACATGGGAGAATCTCTTGACAATTTGGGCCATTGACTCGTCTTCCAATTGCTCCAGCTCTTCCAAGGAATAAAAATCATCACTTGATTGATTTGTAGTAGGAGGATCATATTCTGCTACTAACATATTTTCCTCAGCCTTGGAACACTGTACCATTCTCTCCAATTGTTGAGATTGCTGTTGTTGTTGACCTTCAGCTACAAGTGCAGTAGATGTGCTAATCATTCTATCCTTCCCGTAGACTTCTTTCTGTTGAATCTGCTCCAACTCATAGGTTTTTAACACTCCATAGAGCCTGTCCAAAGAAATCTCACTCAGATCTCTAGCTTCTCTAATGGCAGTGATTCTATGTTCAAGATGAGTTGGCAGTGTTAAAAGGAACTTTTTGTTGACCTCCCTGATTGAATAATATTTCCCATTTATGTTCAGGTTGTTGATCAACGCATTGTACCTCTCAAACACTTCAGTAATTCCTTCTCCTGGATTTGATTTAAAATATTCATACTCAGAGGTTAGGATCTCCAACTTGTTCTCCCTAACTTCCTCTGTGCCTTCATTAATCACCTCAATAGTTTCCCACATGTGTTTGGAATTTTTACAGTTCATCATATGTCTGTTCATCAAGGAATCAAGGGAATCAATTAATATTAATTGAAGGCTGGCATCCAAGGAGGCTTCTTCCTTCTCAGCAGGAGTAAAATCTTCCGGCTCTTTTGGATAGGTTCTAGCTTTGGTAATCACAACATCATCTACTATCACCTCCGGTTCAATAACCATCGGAGTTCTTATCCCCTTCTTTAACAAGTTTGAATATTTGGGATTTGCCACTTGTAAAAATAAGAGCATTTTCTTCTTCCACATAATATAATTCTCTTTATCAAATTGTGGAATTTTAACGGTTCCAGCTTTTTGTGAAGTCATTATGAATTTTTGAATGAATAAAAATTCAAGGAGTTGAAAAATCACAAAAGTCTAGGATCTTGATTTGTTCGTTAATCAGAAGGCTCTGATACCAATTGTTAGGTCCCAATTTGTTTGTAGAAGGGGGTTGAATACAAACAATACCAAATAATCGAATAAATGCGGAATAAAAAATGTGAAACAAAATTCAAGTTAAATAAAAATATTATTAAACTTGAAAGGTGTTACAACAACTGTATCGATTACAAGGAATTAATCTCAAATTAATTATCACAAATCTAGAATAAATTCGACATGAACTTTTTCTATTTTTGTAATAATTAGAATCAAATGCTAAACGCAATTTGAGATTAAGTTCTAGGGATATTGATCCGCTAGATTGTTACACAAGAACAAGATAAATAATTCTAGTGGTTTGGATTTAACATTAACAAACTAGAAATTGATCTTGAATTTCTGCAGATGAAGGATGATATTTCTCAGAGGCGGCTGCTTTCTTTTGTTCTTGTATTTTTTGGTTAGTGAATGTCTTCTGCTTCTTTTTCTTTTTGTATGCAATCCAACAAAATTACTTGAACTGCAATGACAATCGGTAGGACAATCTCTTTGGCTCAGCAAGACTTTCAGTTGTACTAGCAAGACAATCTGATTGAACTACAATGACTATCGGTATGACAATCAGTTGAACTAGCAAGACAATCTCCTTCCTAGTGTAACTTTCGGTATGACAATTGAAATGACTTGGCATGACAATCGGTATGACAATCCAGATTGTCATGCTAGTTCATTTTCAATTGTCTTGCTGATTTAAGACTGTTTTTAAACCAATTAAACTTCTGAAAATTCCTAAAATTAATTCAGAATTAATTAATCAATTAATTCAATTAATAAATAAATTATTCTTCGCAGATATAATTTATTTTCTTAATTAAATTAGATGACTTAATTAATTAATAGAGAATTAATTTCAGTCTTGAGCAGCAACCATTCTTCTGCAAATCTTCTGAAAATCACTGAAAATTATGAATCAATTCCACCACTTCAATGTTGACACTCGATGTACTGTCTGGTTCATGAGTGACTAACTTCCGTGACGTTTCTTCATGTGTTGACTTTGATACTCTGATTTTCTTCAGATTAAATCCTTGTAATTAATGATACTCTGATGAGATCTCTGTCACTTGATTAAATCCACGATCTTGATTTATATCACTGAGGCATGATCAACTTCTTGAACTTCTTCCAGTGAATTACCTCCTCAAGTCTGTAGATGAACCTTATTTCTGAATCCTTTGACAGATATTACTCTGTGAGATCTCTCTGACGGTAGATCCACTATTTACTTATTACATTCTTATTTGAGTTGAGTTGAATCCTCGAATATACAAATAGGCTATGACATATGACTTACAGGGTTCAAGAGGGTACGCAACACATTTTAATCTATCAAGAATACTTTCAGCAATAAAGGATCTAGTTGCTCCAGAATCCATTAATACTTTTACTTCTACTGAGTTTATAACGAGCATACCCGCCACCACATCCACATCTTGCACAACATCTTTCATTTTCATGTTAAAGGTTCTAGCTCTGGGTTGATCTGTTGGTGCGGGGAGAAGCGGTAGTCCAACAATCCTAAGAACATTTGCCTTTTGAACAGGCTCCTTGCAGTTTCTGGCCATATGGCCCACTTTTCCACACTTGAAACAGGTTAATTCAGGCTTCTTTGCTCCATTTGGGCACTCCGACGAATAATGCCCTTTCAGATTATACTTAAAACAAGTCACATCCAGCTTATTACATCTTCCCGGGTGTCTCTTCTCACAAACTTTATATTCTTGAATCTGAGGTCTGTTATCCTTTCCCGGTTGTCCGACCTTTTGTAAACGATTCTTTTGAGCTCCATTCCCGGGTTTGAACTTTTGATACTTTTGATTTTGACTTCCACCATTCTTACCAAACTTCCCTCTAAACTTCGAACTCCCTTGCTCTTGTTCCGAGCTCTCAAACTTCCTTTTTCTACCTTCATTTTCTCTTTTTGCAGCTTCACGCAATCCTTCCACTATCATTGCCTTCTGCACCAAGGCAGCATAGTTCTTGATCTCCAACAGTGCCACTTGACTCCAAATCCATGGCCAAAGTCCCTGTTGGAACCTTTTGGCCTTCTTCACCTCCATATTCAAATACTCATATACAAATCTGGATAACTCTGAAAATTTCACTTCATATTCTGCCACCGAAATATCCTCTTGTCTAAGATCCAGAAACTTCGCCTCTAGCCGATCTTGCATATAACTTGGCAAGTACTTCTCCAGGAATATCTCGGTAAACTTTTCCCACGATAAGTCCTTTCCTTCAAGTAAAGCTTTGGAAGATTCCTACCAGAAACTCGCCTCGTCTTTAAGATAATAAATTGCATACTGAGCTTTCTTCTCATCCTTAACTTCTACTAACTCAAATGCTTTCTCCATTTCTCTTAACCACGAATGAGCTTTTATCGGGTCGGGAAAACCTAAGAACTCCGGGGGATGAACAAATTGGAAGTGTTTGAAGTTTCCAACTTTAGGGGCTATGGGTTGTTGCAAAAACTGAGCAAGTCAGCTCATCATAGTGGTATCTTGGTTCATTTCTTGGTCTTATGTTTGAATTTCTTCTTCTCGGTGATCTGGTGAGTTGGCCATTTCTTACAAACCTGATTGATCAATTATTTAGCAATACGATAGCATGACATTGATATATATAACCACATTTACAACAAAATCACTTCTACGGGTTTTAAGCTTTAACCAATTTTGCACATGCATTCCTATTACTACATAATTTCTCTTATCAGTTGTGTTTTCTCATGGCACAGGGTACGATTTTATGAAATCTTAAACACGGTTGTATAGAAATATGGTATGCAAAATATTTTAGAAAGATTTTCAAGGTGCACAATAGGAAACAGGATATATGATTGATCCAACAACCAAAGGTACATAGATAAAAGGTCTGATTACATTAAGGTACAATAATATAGCAGGGTTAAACAGAGGAAAAACTTGAAAACATCCCCTATCTACCCCTAACTTCTAACAACTACTAATACAAAATTCTGAAACACAACACAACATAGCAAATGAAAAAGGGATCCCGACATCTGACCAAATATCCCAAGCCTACTAGAGCTGAAAAGATACAATAACAACTACTACGGGCCCCACCAAAAGTCCCGCCTGACCAACAGTATCATCTAATCATCCAGAATCTCTCTCAACACAACCAACATTTAGCGAATGATCTTATGCAGCCTCTAGGCCTCAATATCAGTATCACTAATGGATGGTCCCTCATCCAATCTCCTCCCGGCAACCTGCTCCACCATCTTAATCCAGACTCTCCACTCGTCATCCATAACTGAAGAGCTTTGCCTAGACTCTCGAGCTAGCCTATCCACCAAATCTCCCAACTCAGGAATACGGGAGTAAACAAAGTCTTGATCCTGGGCTAACTTTCCACCAACACTGACATACACAATCTTAGGAATCTCAGACTCTGGCTCAGGGGCTGGGGTCTCTGACTCTGGCCTCAAGGATGATACCTGTATAGGAGTCTCACTACTCTCAGATGGATCCTCTTCCGGATCTGAACTAACATACATAGGCTCCTCTGAAGAGGAATGGGGTCCACTGGGGTACCGGTCAAACTAATCTCTAAATCAGAATCACTACCACTACTAGGGTCCTGAGAGAAAACACAAAACAGCAACCAAGAAACAGCATTACCGTTAAATAAAACTTTCAACTGTCTCACACCCTAACTCTAGTTTCCACTTCAACCTAATCATTTCTCTTAGACTATACCTAATAGTCTAACTCAACTCTATGTGAGTCGAACACTCTCGCGATATAAATATATAACCCAAAGTACCCTTTTATCCTAACTTGTCTCAGGGACTAGATCCTGTAGCTCTGATACCAACTTGTGACGCCCTCAATCTCGGGGTTAGGAAATGAGGACCCACACACCTTTATACAAAGAATAATTAAGCATAAACCCCGATAAACTAATAACAGGATCAAACATGATTAAGTTTAAGACAAGATTACAACTACCAACCAGAAAATATATATTACTGTTAGATATATTTGAGATGTCATGTCTAATATGTTTCATGTTTACTTTTCAGATCTTAACAAATAGGACATATCAGGATTTACTGAAATCAGGACTTACTGGAAGTCAGAACTTAATATCAGAACTTAAGGTCATATCAGAACTTAAGTGCAGGAAGACTTACAGTTAAGAAAGGAAGCTAATTTACAGTAGAAGATCGAGACTAAAATAAAAGAAGATATGCATGGAAAGAGTTAGAAGACTGGAAGACTTGTAGAAGATATCTGATTGATATATTTTAGGAGACAGAATTGTATTCCATATCAATTAGAAGTTATCTTGTAACTGTGTACTATATAAACACAGATTTAGGTTTACACTATATGTGTTATCATTATCGAGAAGATTATACATTGTAACCTAGCAGCTCTTAGTGATATTTTTTCATCACTGAGAGAGAACAGTTGCATTGTAACAGAGTTTATCTTATTGAATATATCTATTTACTGTTACTTGTGTTTAAAATCAATTTGATTGTATTAAACACTGTATTCAACCCCCTTCTACAGTGTTGTGTGACCTAACAATTACAAACCAAAATTTACACAATTGATTCCGACTTGGAACCGGCAGATAACCCATTGTATCTTTACAAACTTTCCGACTAAGGCTTGCTCACATACAACCTGTACTACCTGCTCTGGCATCTGGAAGCCTACAACACGGTAGGGGCCACCAGGTACGCTCTTGCGAGCAGTGCGCCTAAGTCTGGCCATCCTCTTGCTTAACTGCCATGGTTAGAACAAAACATAATATATGAGTATAAAACTCAGCAAGTAACTAAATGACAGTTCTATGATGCAATAATCAATATCTATTCACAATTACTTTTAAGGCATTCTACTGAAAATCTCTAGGTGGCAGATTTCTATCTTTGGGCTAGGGAAGGTTTATGAAGAGATAGTTGGGCTTTCAAGAATCAAGGTTCAAGATAAGGCGAAAGCCGACATTCATTATAAATCATTAACAGGATCTCAAGGATCTTTCAAATGGAAAGCGAGAATTTATTCAACTCTGAGAATCAATTATATGATTTATAATAATATCAGAATAAGAATCAGGGTTCTCAAAGCTGTATGCTAAACAATATCACAATCAACTCATTTTGAATCATTATAAACCATTTCATTTTCAAAGAATCAATTTGCTAAAGCAATGTATTCAATATCTTTTATAAAGTGATAGGGAACCCTTGATTGGACTACTAAAACTTTCAATTAATAATAATACGGGTGATCATCCCGTACCGACCTCCATCTGGTCGTTAAGGTACCTATGGCATAATTTTAGCCTTAAATTAGACTAGCCCCGCTAGTCTATTATATGACTGGACTAGTCCCACTAGTCTCTTACGTCTCAATCCAATCCATCAGGAATTCATTTGGAAAACCTTGTGTTGGAAAATAAAGGTTTTACTAAATTCCTTTTATCATTACCAAGAATATGAAATCATTCAGACTGTTTCAAGTCGAAAATCATTCTTAAGTTCAATTTCAGGGATTCAAAGAAATCAACTGAATCAAGACAATCAAATACCAATGTTATGGTCAAGATCAAAAGACAATAAGCATCGTAAGCTAGGGAATCAGATCAGTCTTAGAAATCATTACGGAATAAGGTATAGAAGGAAAGATATAGGTTGTTTAAAACAATACGCAAGGGTGTTCACAAAGGTTCTTACTGTTGGGAACCACGGACTTAGGGTGTTACTACGTTTTACGATAAAGATTACGAAAAGAGGATTACCTTGTTAATGGTTGATTCCACGCTCTTCTATTGTATTCCCAAATTCCCTTGAGCGAAGTGTGGCCTCCGTTTTCTCAAGTTATCCTCTCTTCTTGCTCCTTGGTGGCTACAATATGTTTTCACACAATTCCAAGCAAGAAGAGAATAAGAATATATATAGGCTACAATAGGGACCATGGATAATTAGGTTGGGCCTTCTAATTACATCTTGAGCCTAGCCCAATGTAATTAAATATTAATTCAACCCACTAAAGAATTAATATTTGCACTACCTTTCCTAATACCGTAATTTAATTAATTCGGTTCCAATATTATTTGCTTATTAAATTCCCCATGTTTAAAATATCATATGTCCATTAATTAAATAAATTACTGATAATTTATTTAATTAATATCTTTTATCCTTGATCATCCACTCAACCTTTATTTAATTATGCCAGAATAAATTCCACCTGCAGGTGTTATGGATAAAAAACTAAGGTTATTATTTGCTGTATTTATTACTAAGATTCGGGAGCTCAAGGCCTTTAATGGCTGCTCTCGTGTATCGTAGCTTAATTCTGCCTTTACGAGATGCCTACGTATCTCTGTGAATTAGAGAATCAAGCCAAAAAACGTAGTTCTGATTTGTGGGGTGAGGCCCCTTATATAAATGTTGGGAGTCCTTGAATTGGACTTGGTATAGGAAACCTGGTGGGCAAGTCTCATAATTAGAATAGACTTAGGAGTCCTAGGAAGTAGGAAGCTGATTCCTTATCCTTTTAGGTCCCCTTGAGGCTAATCTATAAGGATTTATATCCTTATCGGGACTCTTCTCAATAGCTGATTTTTCCCTTATTAATTAATTACGAAATTAATTAATAATCAGGGCTTTTGGGCCTTTTTTATTCCACCAGGCCTGATCTGGTCCATCAGGCTTAACCTTTCTGGTCTGAATATCATACATCTTCTTATTGGGCCTAGCAGCCCATTAATTATAAAATCAGGACTTATTTATCCCTATCATTTGCCCCCCAACTTTTGGGAAACATTGATTAGGTTTCGCAGAAGTTAAATCTATTCGTTCCCTTACAGGGTTTCATTTTTGCGTAAAGTGTGGAGCGACCTATACATTTACAATGAATCTTCCTTTTATTCAGGAATCATCTTAATTTCCAGGAATTTTTCCATAATTTTCTGGAATTTTCCTTAATTTTCTGGATTTTTCCCTAATTTACTGGGATTTATCCTTAATTTCTGGATTTTTCCCTAATTTCTGGGATTTATCCTTTAATTTTCTGGATTTATTCCTTATTTCTGAAAATATTAACATTTTTCAGAAAATATTTAAGGAATTTCCTTGGATTTTTTCCCTAATTTCTAATTAAATGATCAAAAAAATAGAACTTTTGCTGCTCAATACATCCTAGGCGTTGTTGATTCACGCCTAGGAGACAGTTTCCTAACAACGTCTAGAAACTTGCGTCCTGGGCGTTGTTGGAGGCTGATGCTTCCTGGGCGTTGTTGATCCACGCCTAGGAGACGGTTTCCTAACAACGTCTAGGAAACTTGCGTCCTGGGCGTTGTTGGAGGCTGATGCATTCATAGATCCTAGACGTCGTGCACCCACGCCTAGGAGACAGTTTTCTAACAACGTCTAGGAAACTTGCGTCCTGGGCGTTGTTGGAGACAGATGCTTCCTGGGCGTTGTTGATCCACGCCTAGGAGCCTCACTCCTCACAACGGCTAGGGATAATGCATCCTGGGCGTTGTTGAGGACAGATGCTTCCTGGGCGTTGTTGTACCATGCCTAGGAGCCACACTTCTAACAACGGCTAGGAACGATGCATCCTGGGCGTTGTTGAGGACAGATGCTTCCTGGGCGTTGTTATACCACGCCTAGGAGCCACACTTCTAACAACGGCTTGGGATAATGTACCCTGGGCGTTGTTGAGGCTGTTCGAGCCTTGATTCATTCAATGAACTTTGATTTTAAATCTTTTCAAAATTCAAATCTTATGGGCTTCCCGCCTTTTTCTTAGGCCCAGGCCCGTTTGTGCATCTTTGAGCTCCTCTATATAAGAGGTGGAGTGTGAGTTCATTTCTCACACTTCACTTTCACAAAAATTTCTAAACTTCAACTCTGCAATTAGTCTCTCAAGAATCGCCACCTCCAAGCGATTTCCGGCTTTCTACTCCGCCGCTTTCTGGGCTTATTTTGAAGATTCCGTTTGAATCTTCATCTTCTTCACTTACTTTCAAGAGCTTCCTGGGTTTTTGTCTTCATCCATGGCGGATTCTGATTCATCTCACTCCCATGTCCCCCGAGCTGTTGCCCGTCCCTCTAGGGCCAGCCGAGGTAAAAAATCTCTTATACATTCCTCAGTTATTTCTCTTAGGGATCTTTTAACCGAATTCGGGCAAGCCTTTCCTAACATGTTACACTTAGATGCATATAATTATCCTTCTAGATTTGGTCCAGATCAAGTAGGTACCATAGCCCGCCTTTTTGGCATTTCTCACCCTTATAGGGCCGAAGCTCTAGGCCCAAATGATAGGGCCTGCTACCCAAAACCTGGGGCCATTCGGGTCTATAAGGAAACCTTCTATGCTGGTTTTCGCCTACCTCCTCATCCTTTTGTTTTTCGCCTTTTGGCTAAGGCCCGAGTCTGTCCGACCCAACTCACACCCAACTCTTGGCGTTTTATTCACTGTTATATGGCCCAATCTCGTAAACACGGTTTTGAGCCAAATGTTTGTGTCTTTCGTTATTTATTTAAATTTGTAAATGCTTCTGAGGACCAAGGATGGGTCAAAATAGTTCATAGATCCTTGGCTCGTTCCTGCTTTATTTCTGGCACCAATCCCGACTCGTATCCAACATGGAAGAGTGAGTGGTTTTATGTATTTCTGGATTCTAAGGAGGGTTGGGACCATTTTTTCAGGCCCAACTTCTCAAAAAGTATAGACGGGTCTTTAAGAGACCTAAAATTGGGGATAGATGAGGATGCGGCCATCAAGGCCATTACTGCTGATAACTTGCACCATTGCGCTCTCATCCTTTCAGAGGGTAATTTGCAAGGTTTAGGTCTAAGTGACCTTGGTCCCGAGGGTATTTCTTTCCCCTTTTTGTTCCATTTTCTCCATTCTCTATTTGTCCTTTTTCTTACGTGCTCGTATTTGCCTGCAGCTAGGGCCGCTTTGGACACGATCTTCAAGAAGCGGGAGGCCCGTGCCGCCAAGGGCTCTGCTGTTGAGACCCACCGCGACAAGCGGGTTAGGATTGGTGACGGCCCTTCAGTCACAGTTCAGGAGGCCGTCCCTACCTTTTTATCCCAGAGGCCTCCTAGCCTTGATGAAGATACCTCTCCCTTCACCGTCACTTGGGGCCTTCAGAGGAGGGACACGGTGGTAGGGAGTTCCGAGGCTGCCGCCGTTTGGTCTCAGAGTGTGATCACGCTTCGTGACAGGGCTGAGATCGTAGAGTCTTCTGATGACCTACAGATTGAGCGTCTGGGTGCTCAGGTCGTGGCTTCTGTAAGCCTCTTCCTTTTTTAACTGTTTTTTTTTAAATTACTTACTGTACTTTGATATGTTCGTGCAGATGAATACCTATCTCCAGGCTGCCCTTCACAATTTGAAGGATGTGAGGACCAGCCTAACTATTGCTGAGAGGGACAGAGATAGGTACCTCAAGGCTTCCGAGGCCAACTTCACTCGTTTCCGTGAGGTAGAGAAGGAGCTGGCGAATGAGAAGGAGAAAGTTCGTAAGCTGGAGCTGGATGCTCAAAGGGCCCGAGCTGAGGTGATAGCTGAGTATAAGGCATCTCAGGACTTTCAGGATGTCCTAAATGCTGAGTATGATGCTAACTTTCCGGAGACCTTTTCTAGCTGTTGGGAGCAGATAGTAGAGGAGATTGGGAAGAAGATTCCGGAGGTGACTCTCACTGCCTATCCAGTCCCTGATATTCCTGGGAAAGAGCCTCTTCTTGATGATATCCCTCTTTCTCCTATTCTTGCTTCTTCTGCTGAGGCCGCAGCTGTTTCTCCTCGAGGTGCTGATCCTGTTCCAGTTCCTTCTTCTGCTGCCGATGAAGGAAACATCGATGATGACTTCTTCAAGGATCTTTGAGTATTTTGTTTTTCTTGTTTGGCCCATTGTGGCTTTCTATGTATTGACTTAATCATATTCAGAACTTATTACCCTTCGGGGCTTATATTTTATATGTTGCTTTTCTTGCCTCTTTCTGTTTTGACTTTATAATCTTAATATGCATTTGAATCTTAAACATCCTTGGATTGAAATAATTTCAAACTCTTTAATATGAAGTCTGGTTTTTCAAAACCTTACATAGCATGGGTTCGACCCTTAGACAATGTAAATTCTACTGGAATATAAAATCCTACGCAAGCAAAGCTTCCAGGTGCTTTTAAACCTACTTGTCACAATGACAAGTGAGAATCGTACTTCGCCTATCTTACACGTAGTAAACCTTCAGGTTTTGTGCGTGCCAGGTCCTCGGGACTTCAAAACCATTCATAGTTTCCAGCTTGTAGGTTCCTCTACCCTGAACGCTCTTGACTCTGTACGACCCTTCCCAATTTGGGGCTAGCTTTCCTTTCTGTCCGACACCAGAAGCCTCTATTTTTCTCAAGACTAGATCACCTTGTTTGAAAAACCTCTCTTTAACCCTTAGGTTGTAGTCGAACGAAGCCTTTTTCTGATACTCTACTATCTTTGCATGTGCCTTATCTCGCACTTCATCAATTAAGTTCAGCGCCAACCTTTGCCCTTCCTCATTTTCCCCAGCATTGAAAGCTTGAATTCTTGGAGAAGAATGTGATATCTCCACGGGAACCACTGCTTCTTCCCCATATGCCAACATGAAGGGAGTTGCTCCAGTCGTGACTCTACAGGTAGTCCTATAGGCCCATAGTATTGGAAGTATCTCATCCACCCAATTATTTCTTGACTTCTCGATCCTCTTCCGTAGTCCATCCAGGATTATCTGATTTGCTACCTCCGCTTGCCCATTGGCTTGCGGGTGAGCCACAGAGGTGAACCGTAACTCAATTTCATTTTCTTCACAATACTTCTTGAATTCCTCATTGTTGAATTGTGTTCCATTGTCAGTGACGAGGATACAGGGAATCCCATATCGGCACATAATGTTTTCCCACAGGAATTGTGCAACCTGCTTAGTTGTGATTTTGGCCAAGGGCTTGGCTTCAATCCACTTAGTGAAATAATCAATGGTTACAATCAGAAACTTCCTTTGTGCTGTGGCCATAGGGAAAGGCCCTAGAATATCCATCCCCCACATAGCAAAGGGAATTGGGGAGTTGATAGAGGTCAGTATCTGTAAGTCATATGTCATAGACCTATTTGTATATTCGAGGATTCAACTCAACTCAAATAAGAATGTAATAAGTAAATAGTGGATCGACCGTCAGAGAGATCTCGCAAAGTAATATCTGTCAAAGGATTCAGAAACAAGGTTCATCTACAGACTTGAGGAGGTAATTCACTGGAAGAAGTTCAAGAAGTTGATCATGCCTCAGTGATATAAATCAAGATCGTGGATTTAATCAAGTGACAGAGATCTCGTCAGAGTATCATTAATTACAAGGATTTAATCTGAAGAAAATCAGAGTATCAAAGTCAAGACATGAAGAAATGTCACGGAAGTTAGTCACTCATGAACCAGACAGTACATCGAGTGTCAATGTTGAAGTGGTGGAATTGATTCATAATTTTCAGTGATTTTCAGAAGATTTGCAGAAGAATGGTTGCTGCTCAAGACTAGAATTAATTCTCTATTAATTAATTAAGTCATCTAATTTAATTAAGAAAATAAATTATATCTGTGAAGAATAATTTATTTATTAATTGAATTAATTGATTAATTAATTCTGAATTAATTCTAGGAATTTTCAGAAGGTTAATTGGATTAAAAATAATCTTAAATCAGCAAGACAATTGAAAATGAACTAGCATGACAATCTGGATTGTCATACCGATTGTCATGCCAAGTCATTTTAATTGTCATACCGAAAGTTACACTGGGAAGGAGATTGTCTTGCTAGTTCAACTGATTGTCATACCGATAGTCATTGTAGTTCAATCAGATTGTCTTGCTAGTACAATTGAAAGTCCTACCGAAAGTCTTGCTGAGCAAAAAGGATTGTCATACCAGCTTAACATTTTGGCTGTTGATTAAAAAAGAAGCAGAAGACCTTCTTTCAAAAAAAAAATCAATCATTCAAACAGAAGAACAAGAAAAGCAGTCGCCTTGAAATATTACATTTTTCATCTGTTTAATCCAAGATCAAAATTCTAGATTGAAAAGTTAAATCCAAACAACTAGAATTATTTATCTTGTTCTTGTGTAACAATCTCGCGGATCAAAATCCCTAGAACTTAATCTCAAATCGCGTTTAGCATTTGATTCTAATTATTGCAAAAATAGAAAAAGTTCATGTCGAATTTATTCTAAATTTGTGATAATTAATTTGAGATTAATACCTTGTAATCGATACAGTTGTTGTAACACCTTTCAAGTTTAATAATATTTTTATTTAACTTAAATTTTGTTTCACATTTTTTATTCCGCATTTAATTCGATTATTCGGTGCAGTTTGTATTCAACCCCCCCTTCTACAAACTCATTGGGACCTAACAATTGGTATCAGAGCCTTCTGATTAACGAACAAATCAAGATCCTAGACTTTTGTGATTTTTCAACTCCTTGAATTTTTATTTATTCAAAAATTCATAATGACTTCACATAAAGTTGGAACCGTTAAAATTCCACAATTTGATAAAGAGAATTATATCATGTGGAAGAAGAAGATGCTATTATTTTTACAAGTTGCAAATCCCAAATATTCAAACTTGTTAAAGAAGGGTATAAAAACTCCGATGGTTATTGAACCGGAGGTAATAATAGATGGTGTGGTGACTACTGAAGCTAGAACCTATCCAAAAGAGCCTGAAGATTTTACTCCTGCTGAGAAGGAAGAAGCCTCCTTGGATGCCAGCCTTCAATTAATATTAATTGATTCCCTTGATCCCTTGATGAACAGACATGTGATGAACTGTAAAAATTCCAAACACATGTGGGAAACTATTGAGGTGATTAATGAAGGCACAGAGGAAGTTAGGGAGAACAAGTTAGAGATCCTAACCTCTGAGTATGAATATTTTAAATCAAATCCAGGAGAAGGAATTACTGAAGTGTTTGAGAGGTACAATGTGTTGATCAACAACCTGAACATAAATGGGAAATATTATTCAATCAGGGAGGTCAACAAAAAGTTCCTTTTAACACTGCCAACTCATCTTGAACATAGAATCACTGCCATTAGAGAAGCTAGAGATCTGAGTGAGATTTCTTTGGACAGGCTCTATGGAGTGTTAAAAACCTATGAGTTGGAGCAGATTCAACAGAAGGAAGTCTACGGGAAGGATAGAATGGTCAGCACATCTACTGCACTTGTAGCTGAAGGTCAACAACAACAGCAATCTCAACAATTGGAGAGAATGGTACAGTGTTCCAAGGCTGAGGAAAATATGTTAGTAGCAGAATATGATCCTCCTACTACAAATCAATCAAGTGATGATTTTTATTCCTTGGAAGAGCTGGAGCAATTGGAAGACGAGTCAATGGCCCAAATTGTCAAGAGATTCTCCCATGTCAAATTCAAGAGGAATCCCAAGCTTAAGTACAAGTCCAACTACAACAAATTCCAGAAAGGTGGATCTTCATCCTCTAACACCAGCAGTGGTGGGTACAAAACAGGGATGGTTGATCGAAGCACCATTAGATGCTATAACTGCAATGAGTTGGGACACTTTGCCACAGAATGTAGGAAGCCAAAGCAAGTAAGAAAGAACTCTGAAAGGGCTTATCTGGCAAAGGGAAGAAGCTGGGATGATACTGACAGTGAAGATGAAGAAGAAGGAAATCTTGCTCTTATGGCTATTGATGGAAAAGCTTCATCGTCAAGAATAGAGGTAAAACTTTCTGATGCTGAAATGGTTTATCATCTAAGAGGTAACTTAGATTGTCCACGTCGTGATAATGAACTGTTAAGTTTACAGATCACAGACCTTGAGAAAGAGGTCAATGAATTAAGACTTGTGCACATTAATCAAGACAAATTAAAAGAACAGGTATCTTTTCTAGAGAATAGAGTTGACTGTTATAGAAAACTCGAAACCATTCTCAAAGACAAGATCACCGGTCTTGAGACTAAGGTTAGAGCCTACTTCAATTCTTGTTCGAAGGCTAAAGAGTTCTACAGTAAGCAAGCTGTTAATCAAACATCTGGAATAGGTTATGATTACAATGCTGCTATTGGAGAATTAAGCATAAACTCCCCTCCTCATGTCTGTGCTAAAGGGAGGGAAGTAACACATGTGCTTAAGGGTGTTGATGAACCCCTCTATAAAGCATCAATTGCTGAACCATTTGATGCGACCTCTTTTGTTATTCAAGAAGAAATACGTGCTGAAGATCTTGCTAATGAGAAGGTTGTTTCCAAGTCAAGTGTGTCGAAAGTTCCAGTCAAAGTTGTGAAAGCAACTGAGACTAACTCAGACACACATGAGTTGGATAACAAAAATGCCATGTCTACCATGCATAAATTGCCTGCTGTTAATCACTCTCATAAAGCATGTGGTGTTGCTAATTGTATGTCTTGTGCTTTTAATATGATGTATGCTTATTTTAATGGTAAGCATGTGTCTAATGATAAGACTACTCCTCGTCAGCATGTGAATAACAAGAAGCATGATAGGTCTAAGACTGCTAGTCCTTCTAAGGCTAGAAAGGAGACATTTGTGCCTAAGCTTAAACAGAAATTTGTTAAGGCTGTTTACAAGGTCAAATGTTCAGTCATTAAGGATGTTGAGACCATTAAAATTAAAAATGTTGTTTTGCCTGACAAAGGACAATTCTACAAGTGTGCCGGGCCCAACCAAGTTTGGGTTCCGAAGAAGGTCTAATCCATTTGTAGTACAGGGCATTAAACAGGTGTAACCGGTAATGTGGATTCTTGACAGTGGATCATCAAGACATATGACCGGAGATAGAGCCCTGCTATCAAATGCGGATTGAGAAAGCTGGCCCCCTGGTTACCTTTGGAGATAACAGCAAAGGTTTATCCGAGGGATATGGCTGTTTGCAAGCTGGATATGTTATCAGTGAAATTTTGTATATTGTGCTAGGTTATTATCAGGAAGCAGTATCTAACATATAGCACAAGTGACGAGACTTGAGAATATTACGACATATCAGACACCTGCTGCACATTACACTTGGAATTGGACTCTAGTAAGATGTGTACAAGTGTACTCCTGGTTGGTGAGTCAAAAGAGGAAGTCAATTCACCACAGTTCATGGACTTTGCAGCTGCAGATCTATTGGACTATGCAATCTCTTCTTCACAGTCTCACTTCAGGTTGGTATGAACTAGTATACTGCTCAAGCAATCGTCAAGGACATGGTATGGCACTCTAACAGAAGTTATAATTTTATATGAATAAGTAGAGTCGTCATATTAATAACTATCTTATCACTAAGCACAATCATATTGTTTTATATGTGCAGTGGTATATTGTTTATGCAACATAACAATTAGTATCTAAAGTACTTAACAAGTATCGGTCAATGATATCTTGTTAACATTATGTTGCAGATATTTGTAAGCTTTTGACATGAATGAGAATTACTTAGATTTTACCCTAAGTGATCAATGTTTTATCAAAAACTCATTCATATTGAAAAAAAAATAAAATCAAACTTCTTTCTACATTAGTGATTTTTTATTTCATATAAAATCTTTTGAAATCACTATTGTAAATCATTTTCTCTCTATTACCATATGTTCTGTGTTACAGGTTCAGTCTCCAATGACTTTCTTTCATTGACAGTCATGAGGTTGAAAACCCACAACGTCTATCCCAGACTGTAAAGACAAACACAAAAACAGAACCAACCAACACTCTCTTACCACTAAATGTAGTATGAATGAGCGTGAGGGAGATAGTGCCTTAGTGCACCACATAAGGAAGGTTCTGTAGTCAACCCAGTAGCTCTGTCTCCTACATAGATGAGTAGTATTTAAACCGAGACAACTGCTAGCCCCCGTACATCTTCTCAAAAAGATGTAATGGCTGAAAAGGCACAAAACAGTTACTAGATTCATTCTCTCAACAGGGTGCGTCTATTGAATTTAGCCTGTCGGCCAAGGTATCCGATGTAGTGTCACCACTTCAAACATAATCAATTCTTGATGCACAAGGAGAGGTTACACACACAAAGGATGAGTTGACGGAAATAAGAGTTTCGACCATTTTAAGGTCAGATTCGATTGTTCAAGGTTCGTTAGTGGACCAATTGCCTTTACAGGTGTTAGGAGAGGATACTGATCCAAAAGCCATATGTCAGTGGTCAGTGTCTACCTCCCCAGGCTTAAATCCCCTAGATGCATCTGCGGATAGTGGATCTGACATAGGTGCAGATCGGCAACTTGTTGACAATGATTCAGATATTACCTGATGAGTCACAAGGAAATGTCTTCACAGACATTAGAAGGAAACTTTGATCTTATGCTAAATTCGTTGGATCATTGTTTACCTTCCCAGAATTCAAATCTGGAACCCTAAAAGGGAAACTAGCAACTTGTAAATTATGACTCAGATTCATCTGACGAGTTTAACAAGGATGGGGATTTGTGAACTCCCATTGCACCACCTGTGACCTCCTTAAGGATGGCTAAGGTGATTTTCCTTGCAGGTACAGCTGGATTATGGAGCTATGAGAGAAGAGTGATACACTTGTGAGAAAGAGTGTAAACACGAGTGGAGAGAAGAGTGAAACACATGTGAGGTACACTAAACAGAATCACACACTCACAGTGAGGAAGAAAGAGAAACTACTTGTTATTTCTTTTCCAACCAAGTGAATATGAGAACTCCTTCAGACGACGACATACATTCCTTCTTTAAGGGGGAGATAAAAGCTTAAGTAATAGTTTGGAGGATTCCTCAACTAAGGGGGAGAAATAGCAGGAGGAAGAAAAAGATCATATGTACACTACACCACACCATTGTTGTTTGTAACTACGGATCCTATTGTACGGGAGAGGTGGTAAACACAAGGTGATTTTCTAGTATGGGAAGAAGCTATTTTCAAAAGGGGAGTACCATTGGCTTTTATCTGCGGATCCTATTGTACGGGAGAGGTGGTAAACGAAGGTGATCTTCTTTAATCAGTTGATTCTCATAGGGGGAGAAGCAAGAGAGATATGGGCTTCTCAACAGGAAATGTGGTTGTACAAATGAAGATGGAACTACTTGAAGATATGTTCAGTCTAGAGGAACATCTACTTGGAATCTGGAAAATGTTAAATCTCATCCAGAACTTTTCTGCTATTTACTTTGCATGTATGTTTATATCTTTTTCTTATTTGTTAGTTGAGTTATCCGATAGGTATTTGTGTGTTATTGTCTAACAAACAAATAGGGGGAGATTGTAAGTCATATGTCATAGACCTATTTGTATATTCGAGGATTCAACTCAACTCAAATAAGAATGTAATAAGTAAATAGTGGATCGACCGTCAGAGAGATCTCGCAAAGTAATATCTGTCAAAGGATTCAGAAACAAGGTTCATCTACAGACTTGAGGAGGTAATTCACTGGAAGAAGTTCAAGAAGTTGATCATGCCTCAGTGATATAAATCAAGATCGTGGATTTAATCAAGTGACAGAGATCTCGTCAGAGTATCATTAATTACAAGGATTTAATCTGAAGAAAATCAGAGTATCAAAGTCAAGACATGAAGAAATGTCACGGAAGTTAGTCACTCATGAACCAGACAGTACATCGAGTGTCAACGTTGAAGTGGTGGAATTGATTCATAATTTTCAGTGATTTTCAGAAGATTTGCAGAAGAATGGTTGCTGCTCAAGACTAGAATTAATTCTCTATTAATTAATTAAGTCATCTAATTTAATTAAGAAAATAAATTATATCTGTGAAGAATAATTTATTTATTAATTGAATTAATTGATTAATTAATTCTGAATTAATTCTAGGAATTTTCAGAAGGTTAATTGGATTAAAAACAATCTTAAATCAGCAAGACAATTGAAAATGAACTAGCATGACAATCTGGATTGTCATACCGATTGTCATGCCAAGTCATTTCAATTGTCATACCGAAAGTTACACTGGGAAGGAGATTGTCTTGCTAGTTCAACTGATTGTCATACCGATAGTCATTGTAGTTCAATCAGATTGTCTTGCTAGTACAATTGAAAGTCCTACCGAAAGTCTTGCTGAGCAAAAAGGATTGTCATACCAGCTTAACATTTTGGCTGTTGATTAAAAAAGAAGCAGAAGACCTTCTTTCAAAAAAAATCAATCATTCAAACAGAAGAACAAAGAACAAGAAAAGCAGCCGCCTTGAAATATTACATTTTTCATCTGTTTAATCCAAGATCAAAATTCTAGATTGAAAAGTTAAATCCAAACCACTAGAATTATTTATCTTGTTCTTGTGTAACAATCTAGCGGATCAAAATCCCTAGAACTTAATCTCAAATCTCGTTTAGCATTTGATTCTAATTATTGCAAAAATAGAAAAAGTTCATGTCGAATTTATTCTAAATTTGTGATAATTAATTTGAGATTAATACCTTGTAATCGATACAGTTGTTGTAACACCTTTCAAGTTTAATAATATTTTTATTTAACTTGAATTTTGTTTCACATTTTTTATTCCGCATTTAATTCGATTATTCGGTGCAGTTTGTATTCAACCCCCCCTTCTACAAACTCATTGGGACCTAACAGCATCTCGGGGGGTTGTCTAACAACTGGTGCATGCTTCTGACAGCGATCACACTTCTTCACATATTCTTTGGCATCAACCATCATTTCTGGCCAATAGAAGCCTAAACGGGTTATGTTATGAGCCAAGGCCCTGCCCCCCAGGTGTTGCCCACAAATACCTTCATGCACTTCCTCAAGAGCCAAGCGTGCCTCATCGGGCCTGAGACACCTTAAGTAAGGAACCACGAAAGATCTTTTATACAGAATCCCATCTATCAAAGAGTACCTTAGTGCTCGAATAGTTAACTTCCGTGCTTCAGTTGCATCACTTGGCAACCAACCGGTCTAAATGTGAGCCTTGATGGGATCAATCCATGACGTCCCCAGGCCTATGGGAGCCACAAGCTTAACATCTATGCTTCGTGTCTTCAATACACGGAAGTATACACTTCCTGAACTTTCTTCTATCTCAGATGAAGCAAACTTTGATAGCGCATCTGCCTTAGCATTTTCTTCCCTTGGAATGTGTTCAACATGGCATTCATTAAATTGAGTCATCACAGCCCTTACTAGGTGTACATACTTAGCCATCGCATCATCCCTTGCCTCAAATTCTCCCTTTACCTGGGATACGATAAGCTTTGAGTCTCCGCGGACCTTTAAGTTTTTGACTCTAAGTGTCCCAGCTAGACCAAGGCCAGCTATCAGGGCTTCATATTCTGCCTCATTATTTGTGGTTGGGAAGTCTAGCTTCATAGCATACTCAATTAAGAACCCATCAGGGCTTTGCAAAACCAACCCTGCTCCACTGGAGTTTGTTTTTGATGCTCCATCAAAATAGAGAACCCAATACTCTTTATCATCCTTCTCTTTGCTTTCATTATCGACTCCCTTGTCTTGAGGTATGGCATCTTCCTGCCCCCCGACTTCTTGGTTGGGTATGGTACATTCCACCACGAAGTCAGCTAGTGCCTGGGCTTTTATGGCCGTACGTGGCTTATACTTGAGATCGAACTCTCCTAACTCTATTGCCCACTTAATCAATCTCCCACTTGCCTTGGGACTGTGAATGATATTTCTCAGTGGCTGATTCGTTAGCACCTCAATCCGATGAGCCTGAAAGTAAGGACGCAGTTTTCTTGAAGCCATTACCAAGGCTAGAGCGAATTTCTCAATAGTTGAATAATTCAACTCAGCGCCATGCAAAATTTTGCTGACATAGTATACGGGTTTCTGGACCTTCAGTTCCTCCTTAACCAACACCGCGCTCAAGGCGCTCTCTGAAACAGCCAAGTACAAGAATAAAACTTCATTCAGAACTGGCTTGACCAACAACGGGGTCTGGCCCATATACTTCTTTAACTCTTCAAATGCCTTCTGATTTTCCTCACTCCATACAAAGCCTTTGATGCTCTTTAGTGACTTGAAAAATGACAAGCACTTGTCTCCTGACTTGGAGATGAATCGTCCTAGCGCAGCAACCCTTCCTGTGAGCTTCTGAACATCCTTGATGGTTTTTGGTGGTTCCATGTCCAGGATCACCTTTATTTTATCGGGGTTAGCCTCAATTCCTCTTTTTGAGACCATCAATCCCAAGAATTTTCCAGATCCTACTCCGAAAGCACACTTCGTAGGATTCAACATCATCTTGTGGTACCTCAGGACCTCAAAAGCTTCCCTTAAATGGGCTATATGATTAGTCTTTACTAGACTCTTGACTAACATGTCATCAACATAAACTTCCATAGTCTTAGCAATAAGATCCTTAAAAATTTTATTCACCAACCTTTGATAGGTGGCTCCTGCATTCTTGAGACCAAACGCCATAACAAGATAACAATAAACACCAAAGTCAGTGATAAATGATACCTTTGGAATGTCATCCTTATGCATTTTGATCTGGTTATATCCGCTAAATCCATCCATGAAACTCAGCATCTCATGTCCAGCAGTGGCATCAATCAAAGTATCAATTCTAGGCAGCGGAAAACAGTCTTTGGGGCATGCATCATTCAAATCAGTGAAGTCTATACACATCCTCCACTTTCCATTAGCCTTCTTCACCATTACAGGGTTTGCTAACCACTCCAGAAATTGAATCTCCTCAATGAAACCAGCCTCTAAGAGCTTTTCTACTTCCTGTTTTATAGCCTCTTGTCTTTCCGGGGCAAAATTTCTTTTCTTTTGTTTCACTGTCTTCCGACTTGGATCCACGTTTAGCTTGTGAGTAATTAACTCCGGGTCTATGCCTGGCATATCAGCTGCTGACCATGTAAACACATCACTATTTTCTTGCAAAAATTTCAAACTTCCCTCGAAGGGGCTCCTCTAATGTGGCTCCAATGAAAGTCATCCTCTCAGGATTCTTGGGGTCTAAAGGAACCGAAACCAATTCTTCTACTGGCCTTCCTCTATCCTCATCAATTTCTCGAACATCCATATCTTCAATAGGAAGAACCTGCCCCCCGACTCCATCTGCCCTCAAAGAGGCCACATAACAGCTTCTAGCCATTTTTTGATCTCCTCTCTCTTCTCCAATCCCGTTTCGGGTGGGAAACTTCATAACTGAATGGTAGGAAGAGGGGACTGCCTTGAAGGCATGTATCCCTGTTCTCCCCATGATAGCATTATAAGTTGAACTAGCCTTTACCACCACGAAATCCAGCATCTTCGTTGCTTGCCTTGGCTCCGTACCTATGGTGGTTGGCAATTTGATTATCCCTTCCACAGGACATTCTACTCCAGCAAATCCATATATCGGCATGTCGATTGGTGTCAACTGGGAGTCGTTATACCCCATCCTTAGAAAGGTGTCGTGGAGCAAGATATCCACAGAAGCACCATTATCCACAAGGACCCTCTTAACCGGGCTATTTCCTATTATCGGTGTTATGACGAGCGGGTCGTCATGGGGAAACTTCACGCCCTCTAGGTCGGAATCATCAAAAGCCAATGTTACTTCTGTCCTGGCCCTCTTCGGGGCTTCGCCAACAATATGCATAACCTCCCTGGTGTATGCCTTTCTGGAATTTTTGGACAATCCAGCAGCAGTTGGACCTCCAAAGATCGTGTTTATCACAGGTCCTCGAGGGCGTCATGGTCCTCCAAAAATTGCATTTATAACCGGCCCTCTAGGTTGGGGATTCCGCCCCTGATCGTCTTGGTTCCTCCTACGATCTTCAAAGTTCTTCCTTCCATTATTGTTTCTGTCCCCTCCATCTCCAGTATACTTGTTCAACCTTCCTTTTCGAATCAAAAACTCAATTTCATCTTTCAATTGCCTACACTCATCGGTGTCATGGCCAACATCCTTGTGAAACCTGCAATACTTGCTCTTATCTAGCTTGGCGGGATCAGCCTTCAAGGGCTTAGGCCAGCGAATATCTCTATCTTTCTCAATCTCCATCAAAATCTGACTTCTAGGAGCACTCAGCTTAGCGTATTCAGTGAACTTTTGCCCAGGTCCTCCCTTCTTAGGGGTTGAATCAGGGTTTTGTTCGGTTCTAGGATATTTGTCTTTAGCGATATACTCCAGATCAGTTTTTCGCTTCTTGCCTCCAGTGGGTTCATTACTTACTACGGTCTTCCTCATGGTTTCTTCAACCTTGATATACTTCCCTGCCCTCTCTTGGAGTTGCAACATGTTTTCAGGGGTCGTTTGGCCAAGGACATCTTGAAAAACTCATCCCTAGTTCCTTGTTGCAGTGCTATCATGGCTACCTTATCATCAAGGTCTGGGACTTTTAAAGCCTCCTTTATAAAACGATTCAGGTAATCCCTCAAGGATTCCTTAGCTCCCTGCACAAGACTCATAAGAGATGCTGAACTTTTCTCATGGACTCTTCCACTGATGAATTGCTTAATAAAAGCCTGACTTAATTCTCTGAATGATCCAATAGAGTTTGGGGGCAAGCGACTGTACCATCTCTGAATGATCCTTTCCTGCACTTCTTGGGGATTTGCCCCTGGGTTGCTTTGGGGGCGTTGCCTTCCATCGGCCATTGGCTCTTTTCCAGGACGCCTCCTTCTCGGGGCCACTTCATCATCCGAAGATTCGGAGTCTCTCTCAGTGTATGGACCAGAAAATTCCCGATCCTCAGGGATAGGACCCAAACCTCGTATATAGGGGGGCGACCGCCCTCGTGCTTCGCTTCGCCCAGCATATCCGCTTCCTCCAACCTTGAATCGGGGGAGTTGTCCCTTGTAGCTGGGGTTGAGTTGCCCCTGTCTGGGCTTCCTCCTGAGTAGATGCATAAGTTGAATGGGGAGGAACCTCCATGGTTGATGAAATCACCTGGGTTGGTGTTCCTTCCTCTAGAGCTCCAATTGTTCTCCGTGTTCTCGCCATGGTTGTTGTTGTGTTTCCCACAGACGGCGCCAAATGTTATGGATAAAAAACTAAGGTTATTATTTGCTGTATTTATTACTAAGATTCGGGAGCTCAAGGCCTTTAATGGCCGCTCTCGTGTATCGTAGCTTAATTCTGCCTTTACGAGATGCCTACGTATCTCTGTGAATTAGAGAATCAAGCCAAAAAATGTAGTTCTGATTTGTGGGGTGAGGCCCCTTATATAGATGTTGGGAGTCCTTGAACTGGACTTGGTATAGGAGACCTGGTGGGCAAGTCTCATAATTAGAATAGACTTAGGAGTCCTAGGAAGTAGGAAGCTGATTCTTTATCCTTTTAGGTCCCCTTGAGGCTAATCTATAAGGATTTATATCCTTATCGGGACTCTTCTCAATAGCTTATTTTTCCCTTATTAATTAATTACGAAATTAATTAATAATCAGGGCTTTTGGGCCTTTTTTATTCCACCAGGCCTGATCTGGTCTATCAGGCTTAACCTTTCTGGTCTGAATATCATACATCTTCTTATTGGGCCTAGCAGCCCATTAATTATAAAATCAGGACTTATTTATCCCTATCAGCAGGGTTTCACATAATTAAATCTTTTTGAGCTTTCAAGGGGACATCATTAACCCGAATATTATCAGGACATGGATTCCTTCAATAAATAATATCCACCATGTATATAATTCCATCACCCAAAATATAATGATATAATTCAAAAGAATTATTTCATATATAAATCAAAGCATGTAAATAATATACACGTGTCAATTACTATTTACGGATTAAGAACCTAAGCATTAATAATAACATAGAATCTTAGTTCTCCTTCTTAATCAGTATTAAGGGAACAATTCTAAATTTGATCTTGTTCAATATACACAAAGTATACTAGTATTATTTATTAGTCAATATAAACTAATCTAAATAATACTACAGCCATACCTGTGGATTGTCCAACACCACCTGTGCTGTGAACCTTATTATATTATATAACCGTATTTAACAATCTAATATCCTGTATCCCATTTGATACTAGATTGTTCACAATATATAATATTAGACAACATGTAAACATTCAAATGATTCTCAAATAAACTGGCCAGAAATAAATGTACATACTTCAAATAAATATTTTCAGTATACACTAACAATCTCCCACTTATACTCAAAATATTCTATGTGTACATCAGTGTTTATTTAATCCACTATTACATAAAAATCTATGTGTCCATCCATCTGACTCCTATCGCTTCCACATGCTTGTCAAAAACCTTGGTTGGCAAGCTCTTTGTGAAAGGATCTGCTCGGTTGTCTTCTGATGATATGTGAGCCACAACTATATCCCCTCGCTTTACGATTCCTCGTATGAGATGATACTTACGTTCAATATGTTTAGCTGCTTTGTGGTCTCGCGGTTCCTTTGAATTTGCCATAGCACCAGTGTTATCACAATACACCGTCAAGCTCCTAGGCAAATTAGGTACCACATCTAAGTCCAAAAGGAAGTTCCTGAACCATACAACCTCCTTGGCAGCCTCAGAGGCCGCCACGTACTCGGCCTCCATGGTGGAGTCTGCAATGCATTTCTGCTTTACACTCCTCCATATAACCTCCCAAAGTAAAAACATATCCCGAGGTTGATTTCCTCTTATCCCTATCTGATTGGAAATCTGAATCAGTATATCCCAAAGGAAATAGATCTGAGGCCTTGTAAATTAACATATACTCCTTAGTCCTTCTCAGGTACTTGAGTATAGTTTTTACTGCACTCCAATGTTCCTGACCTGGGTTCGACTGATATCTACTAACCATGCCTACAGCAAAGCAGATATCAGGCCTCGTACATAACATATCATACATTAAGCTTCCACATGCTGAAGCATAAGGAACTGCTTTCATGCTCTCTATATCCTTAGGTGTCGAAGGACACTGCTTTTTAGATAGAGCAACTCCATGCTTAAAAGGTAGAAAACCTTTCTTGGAGTTCTGCATGTTAAAACGAGCTAATACTTCATCAATGTAGGGCTCTTGAGATAAAGCCAACATCCTTTTCTTGCGATCCCTTATAACTTTGATCCCAAGGATATATGCCGCTTCACCTAAGTCCTTCATGTCAAATTGTTTGAACAACCATGCCTTTACTGATGACAACATCTCAACATTATTTCCAATGAGTAAAATATCATCTACATATAGTACTAGAAAAACCACTGCATTACCTTCACTTCTCTTATACACGCACGATTCGCTTGGACTTTGATCAAATCCATATGACTGGACTGCCTGATCAAAATGAATATTCCAGTCTCTAGAAGCTTGTTTAAGTCCATAAATAGACCTCTTAAGCTTACATACCAGATGCTCTTGGCCTTCCTTAATGAATCCTTTTGGTTGCTGCATATAGATGGTTTCTTCAAGACTTCCATTAAGAAAAGCTGTCTTGACATCCATTTGCCAAATCTCATAATTGAGATGAGCTGCTATAGATAAAAGAATACGTATTGACTTAAGCATGACTACCGGTGAAAAGGTTTCCTCATAATCGATACCTTCTTTCTGAGTATACCCTTTCGCAACAAGTCTTGCTTTCCAGGCTTTCACCTTTTTATTTAATCCCCTCTTTTTCTTGTAGATCCACTTATATCCAATAGGTTTTATACCTTTGGGTGGTTCCACGAGCTCCCAGACCTGATTAGAATACATTGATTCTATCTCAGATTCCATCGCCTTTTGCCAAAGATCTGCATCTTTGTCTTGCTGCCTCTTCGTATGTACGGGGAATCATCATGTTCACCAGAGACCAAGTCTGAAGACTCACCCAAAAACATGAATCTATCAGGCTATTGAACAACCCTCCCACTACGACGAGGCACTGGTGTGGTATTAGTGACAGGTTGTACATTATGTTGTGGTTGTTCTACTTGTACTACAGCTTCATGGGTATTATTTGTCCCTCCCACTAGTTCCTCTAAAACGACACTACTCATGGGTTTGTGATTCATTATATATTCCTCCTCTAAGAATCTTGCATTGGTGCTAACAATGACATCCCGATTCTTCGGACTATAAAATAAATATCCTTTCATTCCCATGGGGTAGCCTACAAACAACCTTACTTCTGTACGAGATTCTAACTTAGTCGCGTTCTTGTTCAGCACATGTGCTGGACAACCCCATATTCGAATATGTCTTAGACTCGGTTTATCCCCGGTCCACAATTTTAAGGGGGTTTTAGGAACCGACTTAGAAGGTACTAAGTTCAGAAGATAAGTTGCTGTCTCTAAGGCATGTCCCCAAAATGACTTGGGTAAATCCGAATAACTCATCATCGATCTAACACTCTCTAAAAGAGTCTGGTTCCTTCTCTCTGCTACACCGTTCTGCTGGGGTGTGCCTGGTGCAGTTAACTGGGTATCTATCCCGTTTTCTGATAAATATTCCCTAAATTCTCCAAGCAAGTATTCGCCACCACGATCTGATCGTAGTGACTTGATACTTTTATTAAGTCGCTTCTCCATTTTAGCTTTGTACTCTTTGAACTTATCAAAGCACTCAGACTTACGGTGCAATAAATAAACGTACCCATATCTAGAATAATCATCAATGAAAATGATGAAATATTCATAACCACCTCTTGCTTGGATATTCATGGGTCCACATAAATCAGAGTGAACCAATTCTAACAGTTGTTTGGCTCTATTCCCTTTTGCCTTGAAAGGCCTATTAGTCATTTTACCTTCCAAGCAGGATTCACAAACTGGAAATGGTTCCACTGCCAATGAGCTTAAAGGCCCGTCTACTACCAGTCTTTGAATCCTCCTCAAGTTAATATGACTTAATCTCAAGTTCCAAAGATATGTTTGGTTCAAACTAGAAGGTTCCTTTCTTTTAGTAGAGTTAGAAGATGTGTTGTTCAATTCCCTAAATTGCAGTTGCAGTGCAGGTTGACCAGGATTAATTATATACAAATTGTCTTGCAATGTACCAGAACATATAATTCGTTTATTCATCATAATAGAAACATTACGATCCAAACAAACATTATAACCATCCAAAGCAAGTTTAGAAACCGAAATTAAATTCCTTCTAAAAGAAGGTACATAAAGACAATTGTTCAAAACCAAAATCCTATCAGAACCAAAAGATAAATGAATAACTCCTACTGCAACTACTGCTACTTTCGTAGCATCTCCCATGAACACGTATATCTCACCATCTCTAAGCATTCTGGATAGTTGGAACCCCTGCATAGAATTACAAACATGATCAGTGGCTCCTGTATCTATACACCAAGTGCTCGTAGATATAGCCGCTATAAATGTTTCTGTAACTAGAGAAAGAGACATACCAGTATTGTTTGTCTTCTTAGGAAGAGGACAATCCTGCTTCCAGTGACCTGACTGTTTGCATCTGAAGCACTTTCCCTTAGGCTTTTTTACACCACCCTGAACTCCCACTGCCTTCACAGCTTTCTATGTCTGAGCCTTTTTCTTCTTCTTAATACCTTTCGGCTTAGAGGAAGAACCTTTCTCAACCACATTCACTTGAACACTCTGCCGAAATAATCCTTCAGCTGCCTGAAGTTCTGTCAGCAGTTCCGCGAGACTATACTGCCTCTTGTTCATGTTGTAATTCAAGCGGAACTGCTCAAAACTCTTGGACAAGCTCATAAGGATAATGTCAATCTGGGTTTCCCCGTCAAGTTCAGCACCAAGGATCTCTATCTCATTCAGATGCGACATCATCTTGAGAACATGATCCCTTACAGGTGTGCCTTCAGCCATCTGAGTGTTCATTAAAGCCTTCATGGCTACTTGCCCAGCAGCCCTATTCTGATCTCCAAAAAGTTCCTTAAGATTAAAGAGCATATCCGAAGCAGTGGCCATAGACTGATGCTGATGCTGCAAAACACCCGACATTGCTGCCAGAATGTAACATCGTGACATCTCATCAGCCTTAATCCACCGTTTATAATACTCTTTCTCATCTTCAGGAGCATCAACAGCAAGCTGTTCAGGCTTGGGTTCATAAGTGCAAAACTTGTACTCCTCAGCAGTCAACACAATGTCCAAATTTCGTATCCATTCAATATAGTTAGGTCCGGTAAGTTTGTTATCCTTAAGCATAGTGAATAGTGGATTAAAGCTCATTTTATCCTGAGAATCATGCATAAAAACATCACATAAATAAGGGTGCATTAATTATTAAGATCTGAATTATTAAAATTTAATGCACTAACATCTAAACACCATAAGCTTCTGGTACGCCACGATGTATGACATGTATACCACCTAATTTTGTTTAAATGTTACTTCGGTCCTATTACTAAACAATATGCCACGTTGGGGTGGACTATATTATTTTTCATACCTAAGTGTATACCATCATCAAATCTTAAATTATTCGAAATCTATGGAACTTGGTACGCCACGATGGGTGGCGTGTATACCTTCCAATATTCGTAATTTTGCCTTGAATAGAATACTTCAATTTAATATTCATCAATGGTTTGATTTCCAGGTAGTGGAGGAGTCACATCGGTCTCGCTTAAAACCCACAGCCTTACAAGTTCGATGAACCCGTTTTTGACAAAAGCGCCCCAAATCAGAAATAAAGAAAATCCGTATTTATTCCTTTCAAAATTTATTAATTTAAGAAGTTTGTTCTAGTAATTTCTATAACATTATAGACACCACAAATTACATGCCACGATGGGTGACATATATATAATTTATATTCGTCTTTATGTTAAATTACCTACAACCAATAATGGAGACCATGAGATTTAATTTCATATTAATTCCCTCTCCCACTTAGAATTTTTTTATTAAAATTGAGGAATTTTAAAATTAAATGGGGCCCTATGTTGTTATAATTATGTCTAATCATGCATTCAAAATACACACATAATTTTAGCAACATATAACATTTAATTAAAGCAATAAATAAATTTTATGTCCATGTCGTCCTAATTAAGTTAAACATGCAATTTTAAAAGAATTACACACATAATTAACAACACACATAATCAATAAATTAAAGCAATAATTAAAATTTAATGGAAAAAATTAAAATAAATTTTCCACTATTATGGCCCTTGAAAAAAAATCCAGCTCTCAAAAAAAATCTGCCCCAAGCGCGCCCCGACGCCCCCAGCAGCCCCAGCAGTCCCAGCTGTCCCAGCTGCCGCAGCGGCCGCAGTGCACGCGCGCCTGTTACTTTTCTGTGAGTTTTGTTTTGATTTTGTTCGATCCAAACATCAACAGCAGCCCCTTGTAATCGCACAGCGGAACAAAAAACTACCGGAATTGATTTCCGATCGCACATAACTATTACAAAATACCCGGAACAATTACAAAAAAAAATAGATCTAATACAAAACTAATTTTGTAAAATCTATTCTAACACGATCAACCCTCGTATAAATTACAACCACGATTAAACCACGTGGAAACCAAAAAAAAAATTAACCACGATTAAACCACGTGGGATCCAAACACATAATTAAAATATACATGGCCATAATAGTGGATTAACAACCTGCATCAAAACCAATACAAGCAAAACACTATATACTCGCATATATAATTACGACATGGACATTATATCATAAAATGTAGAACCCATTACCAGGCTCTTGATACCAATTGTTGGGAACCACGGACTTAGGGTGTTACTACGTTTTACGATAAAGATTACGAAAAGAGGATTACCTTGTTAATGGTTGATTCCACGCTCTTCTATTGTATTCCCAAATTCCCTTGAGCGAAGTGTGGCCTCCGTCTTCTCAAGTTATCCTCTCTTCTTGCTCCTTGGTGGCTACAATATGTTTTCACACAATTCCAAGCAAGAAGAGAATAAGAATATATAGGCTACAATAGGGACCATGGATAATTAGGTTGGGCCTTCTAATTACATCTTGAGCCTAGCCCAATGTAATTAAATATTAATTCAATCCACTAAAGAATTAATATTTGCACTACCTTTCCTAATACCGTAATTTAATTAATTCGGTTCCAATATTATTTGCTTATTAAATTCTCCATGTTTAAAATATCATATGTCCATTAATTAAATAAATTACTGATAATTTATTTAATTAATATCTTTTATCCTTGATCATCCACTCAACCTTTATTTAATTATGCCAGAATAAATTCCACCTGCAGGGTTTCACATAATTAAATCTTTTTGAGCTTTCAAGGGGACATCATTAACCCGAATATTATCAGGACATGGATTCCTTCAATAAATAATATACACCATGTATATAATTCCATCACCCAAAATATAATGATATAATTCAAAAGAATTATTTCATATATAAATCAAAGCATGTAAATAATATACACGTGTCAATTACTATTTCCGGATTAAGAACCTAAGCATTAATAATAACATAGAATCTTAGTTCTCCTTCTTAATTAGTATTAAGGGAACAATTCTAAATTTGATCATGTTCAATATACACAAAGTATACTAGTATTATTTATTAGTCAATATAAACTAATCTAAATAATACTACAGCCATGCCTGTGGATTGTCCAACACCACCTGTGCTGTGAACCTTATTATATTATATAACCGTATTTAACAATCTAATATTCAGTATCCCATTTGATACTAGATTGTTCACAATATATAATATTAGACAACATGTAAACATTCAAATGATTCTCAAATAAACTGGCCAGAAATAAATGTACATACTTCAAATAAATATTTTCAGTATACACTAACACTTACAAGGTTAACAAGAATTCAAAGTATCCAAAGGAAGCAATAGGTAATAGGGGTATGAATCAACAGTTTAACAGTAAGGGTTTAAATAATAATCAAATCAAATCGTTACAAGAACACTATCAGGGTGTTTTGAGGGACCAATAACAGTATGGTACAAAAATTAATATCAGGGTTCAAGAATCAATAACAAGTTCAATACTTTATCATGGCATCATCAATATCATTTCAATGCACAACTTATACAAGTAGGCAAAGTTACTTGCCTGAATTCGCTTTCCTGTTTTACTAAGGTTGAACTACTGCCACCTAGTACACCTTTCCCTTTCCTAGCCTGAATGTCCTCACGCTCCGAATCTACAATCCAAAAATCAAAACCCTAATTAGATTCCCATTCGACGTTCCTGAAACGCTTACAATTTCCCTTTATCGCAATACCCTAAGAGTACATATACGCAATAATATACATAAAGCATGTTTATACCATATACTCGTATACTTTAAATCAATTAGTCATCGAATCTTATATTGCAATGGAATTACGACACATAGCATATAATCCTTATACCCGAACTATATACTTGAGTTATAATAATGGTCACACAACCCGATATCAAAATGAATCAATCCTTTCTTTTATTTCACATAATTCGAACCAAAACCAACAATTAAACCAAATAATTTCTTAGGAATCTCACATGAATTCACTTAGTGAAATCTTAAGATCAAATCAATTACTTTTATACCTATAAACCATTCGGCTATAACACAAACACGAGCGAGAAATCAAACAATTCTTTTCAATCCTAATCTTACTAAATACAACACCATATCTTACATGCAACCATTATTTTATCCCAATCTAGCTTCTATTCAACATTTTATCTCATGAAAACATAGAAGCATCACTTTGATAGGGATGACAAAATAATTCGATCCGACGGATACCCGATCCGAAACCCGAAATTTTGGATTTACTAGACCCGATTTTTTGGATTTGGATATTGATTTAATTTTTAAACCCAAAAATTTTTGGATTTGGATTTGGATATTAGGTATACCGATCCGAAACCCGATCCGAAATCCGAAACTCTATCTGAACCCGAAATCCAAAAAAACCCCGAATTATTATATATATATTAATTATATATATAATATTAGAATTTTATATATTACACGTTATAATATTATAATATATATATATATATATATATATTTATATTATAATATACATTATTCATGTTATTATATAATTTTTAGAACATATATTTTTATATTTATGTTAAAAATTAACTAATTATAAAGTTTAATGAAATATAATTATTCAATCATTTATACGAGTGATAAGGTTTATAAGGTTAACAATATATCTTTTAAAAATAATTCTAAAAAAATGGGTATAAATTGAGTTGATTTTTTAAATATTAGCTATACATATAATAACACAATTAATGATGTGATGGAGTGGTTGAAGATCACACGTTAAAACTCTTTCTCTACAAGTCACGTGTTCGATCGTAAGCACTTGCAATATCAATAATTATACAAATTTTCAGATTTCGGGTTCGGGTTCGGGTTTCGGGTTCGGATATGAATACCCAATTTAAAAAAAAATCGGGTTTCGGGTATACCCGAATCCGATCCGAAATCTGATGGATCGGGATTGGGTATTCATTTTCGGGTATTTTTCGGGTTTGGGTCGGGTTCGGGTATGGATAAAATTTTCGAGTTTGGATATGGATTCTACAATACCCGATCTGACCTGACCTGATTGTCATCCCTACACTTTGAGCACATAATTCATGTTAATTTCTTATAATCTCAAATTATACTATTCGAATTTCCAAAAAATATCACATGCAAACATCAATTTGATCTTTAATCCACCAATTATCTATCTATATCATAATTTCTAGTAACAACTACTTACAATCATCAAAATACAACATGCATGTACCAATTGATGTTTATAAACCATAAATCATTCTACTTTTCTAACAATTCTTATACTCAATCATTTATAAGTCCAAAAATTAATTTATATTCTAAAAAAAACAAGAACCATTCGGTTTCAAGCAAAGCACAACATGCAACTACAGAAAATCTTGTTTATTCATATAAGAGTTCAGTTAATACATCGCAACTCACCACCGGTACACCGGAGTTCATCACCGGTGGCGGTGGTTTCACGATGGTGCCCCCATTCGGGGGTTTCCAACCTTAAAACCTCCGATTTCTCTTAAAATAAATGCAACACAACTACATGCAATACAATTTCCTCACAATAATAACAGAAACTCAAGTTGATCAAGTAAAACTCGAGCCTCGGCTCAATACCGAATCCAAACACACACACACTTTGCATGCAAGCATAAACACACACATGCATATGAATTAAAGCTCATATATGGAACAAGGATGAAGTTTTATGGAAGAATCCATAAAATTTGAGTGAAGAAGAGAGGTGTACCGAGAGGTAAAGAGAGATTGAGACTGAGAGAGAGAGAGAGAGAGAGAGAGAGAGAGAGAGAGAGAGAGAGAGTAAAGAGATGAGAGAAAGTGAGAGGAGAGAGAGTAGAGTTGGGTGAAGAAAAGTAAAAGAAAGGGGGGAGTGGATTTTATAATAAAAGGGCAGGGGTACTTTAGTAATTTACAAGGTTTTCTTACTTCCATTCTCTTTTCTCTTTTATTCTAAACTCCAAAATGAATTTAAATAATGAATAACTCTCTCATAAAAGATGGGAATGCATATAATAATAATTTTAGAATAAAGATCTCGAAATTAGCTTTTCATCCATATTTTCAAAATAATTTTTGAGTGAATGGTTGATTTATTACGGATTTTAGAAGATTACGTTCAAAATAGAATTATAACTCGATAAAATCATTTTAAAATACACCGATCACGAAATAAATCCATCTATTATTTTTATAAAGTCTCTAGGACTATTTTGAAGATAACAAAATAAATTTCACACCTTGAACATACTCGAAGAATTTTATAAAACATTTAAAGGTTCAATAAACCTTATTTTAAATCAAATAAATCCCTTAAAATCATTTAAAAATCAACAGAGCACATAATCAAGCATATTTTCAAGAAATAGCACGTATTCACATATCACAACTCATATTAGATCACAAAATTTCCCTTTTTTTATTATTATTCCCTTTTTCGCGTAAAGGTTCGCGTCTTGCTTGACGGCCCGACTCTGAGCGTTTCAATTACGCTTCACAAACAATCCTTTATACCAACTGACACGTCACTGGAATATAACACTTACTTAAACACTTCCATTTCACATAACAACATATAGTTCACATTTAAATACTTTTAATCTCTTTTAAAACGGGTCACGTTCTACCTAACAGCCTGACAACACAGCTTATCCCCAAAGCTGACTCATCAAACTGGAACGCGTCATTTTACGTTCCTAGTTACTAATATACAACAAAGACAATTAACCAAAAAAATTGTTTAACCCTTTATTTAATCACATAATTTATAATTACACCACAAAATTATACTTTATTCTCTTAATTATGTCACGAATTTCCCAGTCACTACATTACCTGCTACCACATCCGCATCTTGCACTGCATCTTTCACGGTCTTGTTAAATGTTTGTGCCCTTGGTTGAACTGATTGTGCTGGTGGAGGTGGTGGTCCAGCAATCCTAAGAATATTGGCCTTCTGAATAGATTCTGTGGCGCCCTAAAATCCGGGGTCAGGGATCTAGGAGGCCACGACATCTTGAATCCTACATAACACTTATCTCGTAAAATAATATATAAATACTCACACCTTTATGGCCCCACACTTATCAACACACACACACACACACTTACAGGTTATTGTCTTAGAAACGAATAATTCATTACTAGAGTGTATCAATCCACAAAGTGACAATTATTACAGTCCCAAAAGTGATTAAGTCTTACCACGGGTTTAACCTTTATTTAAGGTTAGACCGACGACCAAATATATGTTTCTTCATTATTATCTTACATAAGTCATACTTGTAAATAAGCCGGACTAAAAACAACTGAAAACCAATCTAGCTTATTCTATCTACCTGAGGAACTGCACCAAACATCCTACGGAACAGTTGGCCATTTCTTACCCATTTCCTGGTCGTGAGTTTCATGATAGGCATCTTGATTCGCTGTTGTATTGTGTCAATTTAAGAAAATAAGTGTGAGCTATAATGCCCAGCATAATAATGTACAGTATGAAAAGACTGTTTGAGAAATTCATGTCTGATTCCATATACAATAAATATGTTTGTTTGAAATAGTTTTTCTCAGTGATACACACCTTCTTTCAAAATAATTATTTTATTGACTTATTAGTCTGCAGACACCTTAATGATAAACCCAGCACCTAGGCTTGGGTTACGGTATTGCATCACAATTCCAATTAGAAGAATATAGGATATTCACCGGAGCCACCGCATACGATGATCAGTCGTATAACAGAAATTTGTAACCTTTTCTACTAGTAGAATGACGACACCCATACATCTAGTTGTCACCCTTGCCGCATTCGGGAATATTATGTGTGGCCCATACATCCAGGTTTTTCACATACTTCACATGTTTACTCGTGGCACACCAGTAGTCCATCCAGTACACAAAGTATTAGATCCTACCCCTCCTTGTCCTTTTAAAGAATCTTATTATAAAAATGGAACTTGAATTATGTCGAAGTTCCTCAAGCGTTTTGCGTGTTGATAGAAACAACTCATCTCATATATGTATATATGTACTTCCGAGAATTTTCGGAGGAAGTACTAAGATAATGTGAGTTAACCGTTGTCAGCAGATAAATAAATAAGGGGGAGTTTATTTTGACAATATAGTCAAAATACTTAATATATGTCGAGATAATATTTTTGATGATCCGATAGGATTAGAATGATTTTCTGAAACTCTAAAAATATTTTAAAATAGGTTTTTATGAATTATAAATTATATTAAATCATTTAATAAATATTTAATAATTAAATAATAATTATTAAATAATTAAATCTCGAATAATTATATTTTAAAAGAATATTTGAAAAAATATTCCTCAACTAATTTATGTTTAAATAACTAAAGTAATATTTAATAAATATAAATAATTGAGTTTGAAATAAATAAATATTGGAGAATACTTCTTCTATTTAAATGAATATCCGAAATATTATTCATTGTTCGAGTAGTTAAATATAGTTGAGGAAATACGATCTTTGGAAATCGCTTTAAATCAAATTTGAGGTATTTAATACTTCGCAAGTGGACATCGAGCCTCTTGGAATAAAATAAGTAGGACTTTTGATTGTCCAAACATTACTGGGATGGTTCCCGGGTTTTTATTTTATAACTTCAACCGACTCTCGGTCTTATGATTTATACATCATGCTTTAGGGTAGCGTTAAAATATTAATGATATATATATATATATCGTAACTCAAACGTTATTAACATGGAAAACATGGCATCGTACAAAAATAGTAAACAACTTTCCACAACACAACATTATATGGAGTCGGGTTCGTAAACTTGCCTGGGTACTTTGAAGTGGAGGGTGCTCTAGGGTCCGCCCGAAAATCTATAATTGTAAACAATTATCATTTCGTTAGATGCCGTTCGTATTTATCGTTACTTGTACATATGCGATACTTATTAATCGTTCAAGCAACTCACTTTACTCTTATTATTCCAATAAGTACAAGTACTTTTCATATTCTCTTTCGTTTCGAAATGCCTTTTGTCCGTTAATGTCGTTCTCATTTCGTCCCTCGGCTCCCCTCTCGATTCTTAAGGGTTTCTATTCGCGCGGTCTCAACTCTGACATTATTATAAAATTGAAAAATCCATATTTTCACTTGAAAATTTTATGGAAGTTAATAAACTCTATTTCTTACTCTCTGTAAAAATTTTATGATTTTTGAATATTCTTAAGTCGATCATTTCTATTTCCAAAGTTCGTAATTTGTAGCCGTTTTAATCGCGTAAATAGTTTTTACTAATATGGTTGTAACTTTTAATCCGTAAATCGAAATTAAGTGATTCGCATGCCTAAACGATCCTCATAACATTTTCTATAATAATAAATTCTTATTTTTCAATAAACTACAGTTTATACTTTCTGTAACTCTGCAGAAAACTAAAGGTTACGATTTGTTCATTTTAACGACGTTACGACTATGATCCGAGTTTTGTTTTTCCTCTAAATCATAAATCAAGAACCAACCACCATCATATAATCATATCAACACTAACTCCTCTCAAGAACATCATGTTCTTGAGGAAACAATCATCAACCTTAATACTAACCAACTAAAAATCAAGATAATAGCATATTAACCATCAAAACTAGGTTTTCAACTAAGATATTAAAGTTTCTTGAAACCTAAACCTTAAATAAAGTTTGGTCAAGGATTTATACCTTTATTGAAAGATTGAACTATGTTCTCCTTGATGGTGGAATCTTGGGGATGCTTGGGTGAGCTTAAGAACCCTAAATCAATCCATGAAAATCAAGAAACCAAGAAAAGTTATTATTCTACACTATTCATCATCACTTTCATGAAATTATTTCGCCATTCAAACCTTAATGAAATGCTCTAAAAAATTATCTTACCTTATTTTAGTATGTAGGAAGCTTAGGAATTAATTGTAGAATTTTGACATGGCTTGAAGTGGAGTTTTTGATTTTGATTTCTCCTTATTTTTGAAAATAGCCGAATGTGGCTTTTGGAGAGAGAAGAGAGAGTTTTGATTGGCTTCTTGGATGCTTCTTGTGAAATAATGATATGTATTCTTTGTATATATCTCCTAGGATTGTCAAATCTTGCAAAAATCTTCCTATCCAAGCTATTTTCCAAGCTACCTTGCTAGCTTAGTACCTTGGTTACTATCCATTCACTATTTACTAGCTAGGTCATTATGTTCTCTAGATGGGCTACTATTTGGTTATTAACCATGGTTAATTTCTTACCTTAGTTAGCTTCCATGGTTAGAATGGCTTGATACATTTTATTTATTCATTTACGCGTTCGCTCGGTCGCTTATTTGTTTTCGTAATAAACCTTCATGAACGGTTCACGGGGGTAAATCCTTTCTTATTCGTCCTTTACATTTTGAAGCCTTATACATGGGTTTAAATTTGTAGGATTTTATATTTGTTATTATATCATGATTCTTGTATTCCTTGACGTTTCGAAGATACGGTCATTTTTCAAAGTTCGTTTTCTTCGAAAACCAGTAGCGTTTACTTACACTTATTTGGTATGTATAATCATGTTATCGACTCGGAAACTAATTTTCACATGCACAACTTAGTGTGGGATAAAAAAATTCCTGATTGTCAGGGTTACTATTCATCAAACATTTTACGAAGTCTCAAAAATTCGAGTTATTACAGATTCCTTACAATTTCTTTCCATATGGCCAACCTTTCCGCACTTGAAACAAGTCAACAATGGTTTTCCCGCAACACTCATACATTCCGATGAGTAATGACCTTTCTGATTGCACTTAAAATAAGTCACATTGAGCTTGATACACTTTATAAGATGGCTCTTTCCACAGACTTTGCATCTTGAATTGGAGGTCTATTATCCTTCATGGCTTGCCCAGCTTTCTAAAAGTGATTCTTTTGATTTCCATTTTCGGGCTTAAATTTCTGGAATTTCTGACTTGCATTGCTCACATTCTTCCCAAACTTTCCCCTAAACTTGGAACTTCCTTGATCTTGATCCGAATTCTCAAACTTCCTTTTACTTCTCTCATTTTCTCTTTTAGTTGCTTCTCTTTGTCCTACCATAATCATTGCTTTCTGTACCACAGCTGCATACATTTTTATCTCGAGAAGAGCCACTTGACTCTGAATCCACGACTCAAGTCCTTGTTGAAATCTTTTAGCCTTCTTAGCTCCTGTATTCACGTATTTTGGCATAAATCTTGCTAACTCTGAAAACTTCACCTCATATTCTTCTACAATCATATTCTCTTGCTTCAAATCCAGAAATCTCATCTCCAATTGGTCTTGCATATAACTTGGTAAACACTTTTCTAGAAATAATTCTGTAAACTTCTTCCAAGAGATAGTTTCTTCTTTTTGCAACGCTTTGGTAGACTCCCACTAATAGCTAGCCTCATCCTTAAGGTTGTAAATCACATATTTCTTCTTCTTTTCATCCTTAACTTCTTCTAACTTAAAAGTTTTTCCCATTTCTCTTAACCAAGACCGTGCTTTAATTGGATCGGGCAATCCTACAAACTTTGGGGGATGAACTGATTGGAAGTGTTTAAAATTTCTGATTCTTGAGGTTGAAGGTTGTTGTAAAATTTGAAGAAGTTGGTTCATCACAGGGGTGTTGGTCAAAGGAAAGTGGGGTCCTGATTGTTTTTATCTTGGTTTTGAGTTTGCGTTTCTTCTTCAGGGTGATTTGGTAAAGTGGCCATATTTATAAATCTGATAAGCAATTATTTAGCAATATGATAGCATGGCATGTATATCTACAATAATTGTTTAAGAATAGTGGGTTATAACTCTTTTTAAATTATACCCTTTTACGTATGCAATCCTATTACTACATAATTCGCTCACCAGTTAGGGTTCCCACATGATAAGAGATCGGTTATTACAAAGGTATTAAACAAGAATGCTAGATAAACATGTTATACAAGTAGTTTATGAAATTCAAAGAACCACAATAAGGAAAAAAGCTATCTAGATAAATAGTTCAAAGTATAACAAGGTCTGGAATCAAAGTACAATAACAGTGCAGGGTTAAGCAGATGAAAAACTAGAAAATACCCTCATGTCTACCCCTAACTTCTACTGATACAACCAATACTAAGATAGATCATAACACAACATAAGGGAAACCCAACATCTGACCAAGTATCCAAGCCAACTGTTGCTGAAAACAACAACAACATACTACAGGCTCTACCAGAAGTCCCATCTGAAACTCACATCCACAACTAAACATGGCGGTCAAGAACCTCCCTCAATACTGACAGCATCCATCTCAACAGCTTATGAACCCTGCGGCCTCAGCATCGGCATCACTGCAAGAAGGACCCTCATCCAACTATCTACGGGCAACCTACTCAACTATCTCGATACAAACATGCCACTCAGGCTCTGACACCAACATCTGTAGTCGAGACTCACGGGCCATCCTATCTGCCAGGGCTCTCAACTCAGATATATAAGAAAACACAAAATCACGGTTTCGAGCCAGATCATCACTAATATGGGCATGTACAGGCACAACAGGAACCCGATCAGGAACTGGGGACTCAAGCATAGGAGCGGGAAAATATGCCATAACAGTTGGGGATTCAGGTACTGGCATCATAGGAGAAACAAACATGGGGGTCACAGTATCCTATGATGGATCCTCCTCAGGGTCTGAACTAATATACAGGGGGTCCTCATATGAAGGTAGAAGGGTATCCTCGGAAGAACCAAGAGGGATAACAGGAGGACTCGAATCAACATCACTACCACTATTCGGATCCTAAAATAAAACATAAAACAACAACCAAGAAACATCATTAGGTTAATTAAAATCTCCGACCCACTCAACTCCCTAAAATAATCACTTTCTCAACCTACTCAATACCCAGACTATACATAATAGTCTTAACTCAACTCTATATGAGTCAAACACTCTCGCAACTATCAAACTTATTGTAACACCCTTTATAATCCTAACTTATCTCAGGGACTAAATCATGTAGCTCTGATACCAACCTGTGATGCCCTTAAACTCGGGGTTAGGACTGAGGACCCACAACACTAAAATACTAATACAATATAGCAGAAGAAATAAATAAATCCTGAAAGCTATAAGGATCTAAATAGGATAAAGTATGAGATAAGATTATAACTACCAACCAGAATATTATAAATACAACTCTTATTATAAATAAATCCAAAATATACAATTCTGAATTGAAATCGCCAAATAACCCAAGAGTATATGAACAAGCTATTACAATTCCCACCAACTATCGTCTCTTTCTCACACAACATCTACCTGATCTGGCACCTTAAATCTGATAGTAGGGAAAGGACCACCAAGAACACTCTTATGAGCGGTGCGCTGTCTGGCCATCTTCTTGCTTAACTGCCATGGTTAGATCAACATAAAAAAATGAGCAAAAGAGGCTCATCAAGCAACTATTTAAACAGTTATAAATATCAAGACAATAGAGGCATTCTTATTCTCAATAAACTAGGTGGCAGTATCTCAACAATAATTAGGAAATGAACTCAAGATAAGGGTTTCAAAGTATTTGAGATTCAAGCTCTGTGTAATCAGTTTTGAAGATCAAGTGACAGGGTTCTCAAATGGATTCTCATAACTTTAAAAAGTTCGATCAATATAAATAAATTTCAGATAAAGATAAAATGCTTAGTTCTTATAGCACAATTAAATCCTTTTTCTTTCATTTTAACAATATATAACCCTTTATTGAAATATCCATCTGTTAATATAATATGGGTGATCAGCCCGTGCTAACCTCCATCCGGTCATTAAGGTACCTATAACATTATTTCAGCCTTATAATACTGGACTAGCCCTGTTAGCCTCTTATATGACTGGACTAGCCCCACTAGCCTCTTACGTCTCTATCTAATCTTTAGGAATTCATTGAAAACCTTTATATTGGAAAACATAGAAGTTTTAAACTAAATTCTATTTAACAGTTTCCAGCCTTTGAAATCATTTGGACTATTTCAAGTCGAAAGTCATTCCTAGATTCAATTTAAGAATTCAAAAGAGAAGCGATTATAAACAATGGGAACATAAGTTAGGGAAACGGTCCATCATCAAGCATAGGTGTTATCAAGGTTATTATCAAGGTAGGGTCAAGGAACATTATATCAATGAGGCATAAGTTTACCATTATTCAAATTTAGGTTCTCAAGGTATCGAGTTAGAAAGATTCAACAAGTTACGTAGGGTCAAAGGATTTTAAGGATAACAAGAATTAGGAATAAAGTAAATGTACTTGAAATAAACGAACTAATAACATGGTTTATCACAAGATTTAACAGAAGTATTAACAGATCCTTTACTTTTTTAATGCATATGATAACCACATCTCTATGATCAAATTACAATAAAAAGGGCCTCACAAAGCTTTCCTTTTTCACGGGATTTGAATTACTGCCACCAAAAACCTCTTTTCCTATCTTAGATCAAACGCCTTCGCTTTCCGAATCTACAATACAAAATGAATCCTAATTAGAAACTTTATCAATTCCCGACGTTTCTCAGAACGTCTAACTTTCTACCCCAATCTTATTATCCTCTTTTCTTATTATACTTATACCACACATATCACATAATAGGTTAGCACCTTTATATACTTTATATCATCAACTCATCATTACTTTACACATAACAGGTAATCACGTATTCACATAATCCGACAAACTTCTTTTATATCCAAACCTTATTAAAACTTTACATATATTCTCCTTATATATATACACACGCTTTCTTTCAAAAATAGGGCATGACGTATTCGTAAATACGCTATCCCTTTTCTTAACAACAACAATCCACTCAATTCCTATAATCTCAACACTCTTATTTATACCTTTACCAATCAATCAACCACTTATTCATTCTGACTTATAACATAATATGCAATTCAACTTTATACGATTACCAACTAACGACTTAGCATATCGAATCATAACTACAATACGAGACTCGAATCCTTATTTCCTTTAAACCGAATACAAATCTTAGTGACCAGCTTTAACAATATAAATCACATCTCACGCATGCAAATCTAACTTATCATATATTCACCTCATACATCATAAAACACATATTTACACCCGAGTTATTTCAAAAATTCGAATCCATCAACCCAATAAAATGATATTTCGATTCTTAAATTCTTAAATACATTCGACTAATCACGTATTAACTCCATAATGATTCAAACTAACATGCAAAAGCTCAAATCGGAAAACCAAGTTCAACATATAATTTGATATTTTGAAAATCAAATCTCGAAACTAATACTTCGAGAATTCACACCAATCTAACATGCACAAAATAATTTAGCTTTAATATAGTTTATAGGACTCAAACGAGCATCATAGTCCACCGTCGGCTCGTCGGAGCTCATCACCGGCGGCAAGGTCTCGAAGATGCCCCAAATCGGGGTTTTCTTGGACGAAACCTCGCCAATTCATTTGAATAATATTACAAACACAATTACCATCACAATCACAATCAAACCAACAAATTCAACCATGAGTTCGAAAAAACCCGAATTAAACCCAATAAGGGTTTCGAAAAAACTCAGAGATACATACATGCATCTATATACACACGTAGAGGAAGCAAAAACCAACACATGAATGGATTCAGAATCAAAAACGAAGAAGAATCGAGTGAGATAGAGAGGAGAGAATGAGAGTACCGAGAGAGAGAGACAAAATAGAGCGAGCTCGAGAGAAAAAGAGAGAGAAGGCAAGGGAAAGAAAAAGAAAGAAGGGGGTGGCCTGCTGGGTTTATAAGCCTAGGGGCACTCCCGTAATTTCACAATTATTATCTTAAAAATCCTATTATCTGATTTTCAAATAATGCTAAATTCAAATGGGTAAATCAGATAATAAAGAGGAAAAAGACATTTTAAATTTGAAATTCATTTAAAAATAAGGTTTATGAAAATATATGTTCTTTGATATTTTTAGAATAATATTTGAGTGAACAGTTAAATTTATGCGAATTTCGCAAGATAACCCATAAAATAAAAATCTTTTTGAAAAATTATTTTAAAATACCCAAACCTTAAAATAATTCAAATTTTTATTTCGAAAAAGTCTCTAGGATTATTCTAGAGATAAAAAATAAATTTCACACTTCGATCATACTCCGATTATTTTATAAAAATATAAAAGGATCAAATAATCCTTATTTTTACCAAATAAATTCTTTTTTAAAAACTCGTGAATCACAGATTCACACACGTAACCATCAAATAACATATATTCACATAATAACATCAACCACATTTCGTATCTATACATCCTTACGCATAATTTCCCTTTTAATTACTGATTGCGCGTATAATAATTACCTGGTAATTCAAATAACAATATAACTTTGACAATTACGAATCCATACAACATAAACACGCAGAGGACTTGATATTTTTCATATCTTAATATAATCCAATTATTTTGTTCAGTCCACTTTTACATAACGGGTCACGTTCCATCTGACGACCCGACAACAACTGACTCAATTATGCTTTCAAAATATAGCTTATGCATTTTACTGAACGAGATATTTTACGTTCTCTTTTACTATCTCACAGAAATTACACATAAGCCACAAAATTATATAACTTTATATTTTATCCTCATAAATTCATATAATTCACAATAGACCTCAGAATTATATTTTATTCATATAATTATATTGCAAAAATCTCAGTCATCACAAAGTGAACCAGTAAATTCTGACAATGTGAATTCATCTCAAGAAAGAAGCTCACCTGAATTTGATGGCACAAACTCAAGGGGTGAAAAAGATGATAGTTTTGCAAGTCATGCCAACAATGAAAAAAATGAGGATAATTCTAGTCATCAAAATCATCACACCAAAAAATGGGATAGAAGTCACACAGGAGATATTATAATTAGTGACCCTAAAGCTGGAATGAGGACTAGAAGTTTCACTACAAATGATTGCATACATGTATGCTTTCTGTCTCAAATTGAGCCTAAGAAAACTAAAGAAGCTCTACTTGATCCTGTTTGGATAACTGCTATGCAAGAAGAGCTAAATCAATTTGAAAGAAATAGAGTTTGGGAATTTGTTACTGGACCAAGAAACAACAGCATCATTGGAACAAAATGGGTGTACATGAACAAAATGGATGAAAATGATATTGTAACAAGAAACAAAGTAAAACTGGTTGCAAAAGGCTACTCACAAGAAGTAGAAATTGATTATCATAAAAAAATTTCTCCAGTTGCAAGACTTGAAGCAATAATAATTTTCCTTGCATTTACTGCACACTCTTATTTGAAGGTGTATCAAATGGATATGAAAAGTGCATTCCTTAATGGTGAACTAAAAGAAGAAGTCCAAGTGCAATAGCCTCCCGGCTTTGAATATCTAGAATTTTCAAATTTTGTTTACAGACTATTGAAGGCTCTCGATGGATTGAAGCAAGCACCAAGAGCATAGTATGACACTTTATCAGAATTTCTAATCAAGCATGGATTCACTAGAGGAACAATTGATAAAACTCTATTCTACAAGCAACATGGTGATGACATTATCTTAGTTCAAATCTATGTGGATGATATCATTTTTGGTTCTTCTAATGAAAAGCTGTGTCAAAGATTCTCAAAACTCATGAAAAGTGAATATGAGATGAGCATGATGGGAGAACTGAGTTATTTTTTTGGCCTTCAAGTTAGCCAAATAAGTGATGGTATTTTCGTCAGTCAAACTAAGTATGTCAAAATTTTTTTGAAGAAATTTGGAATGGTTGATTGCTCACCTGCATCTACCCTTATGTCTACAGCTACCAAAGAAGTGATGGTATTTTCGTCAGTCAAACTAAGTATGTCAAATTTTTTTGAAGAAATTTGGAATGGTGGATTGCTCACCTGCATCTACCCTTATGTCTACAGCTACCAAATTGGATGAAAATAAGAAAAGAATAAGTATAGACATCTCAAGCTACGGGGGAATGATTGGATCTCTACTTAACGTGGCTGGTAGAACAGACATCATATTTGCTACATGCCTATTGATAAGTGGCATTTATACCACTTAGAACGTCTTATAATGGCTTGAATTGATATCTTGAAATCAAGTATTTTGTGTATTTGATGCGTTTTTCTAGTGTTTGTGCATTTCAGGGTATTAATTGCATTTCTGGAGAGATTTCATCAATAATAACCCTTGGCATGTGTTTGGCATTGCAAGCGGGAAGATAGGAGCAGATTGCAGCGAAGAAACGGGAGAAAAACAGAGCATTTTCCAGAAGGGGTCTGAGCGCCCGCATGCTGAGCGGCCGCTCAGGGACGGAAAATTAGAATTGTTATTTTGGACTCCTGATTCTGTTTAACTTCCAACTTCTGAGATATCTGGGATTTATGGGACTCCTATATAAGTAGTTTTCAGAGACGTTTCAAAAAGGTTGGATCATATTATTAATCGAAGAACGAGGAGATAAGGAAGAAGACCGTTTTAGCACACCGCAACGAAAAGGAAGCATATTTTCTTGTGATTCTTTATTTCGTTGTAACGTTGGATGCTAGTTTTCTTTACTTTGAACCTATTTACTCTTGTGACGTACTCTGGTTTAATATAAGTAGTTTTAGTTATTATTTTTTTGTGTTATTATCATGTTTTCATATGAATCCATGATGACGATGAGTGCTATCATGGGCTAATTATGATCATGGGGTCGTAACGGATTTACTATGGAATTCTTTAGTTAGTTGTTTAATACCTTAGTGTGTGATGATTGTATGATATCTAGTATTGGTTGTGCTTATTCGTCTTATGTGCGTCACGAACATATAAGATATGGTGTTAATCTCTCGTGAAGCGACGGTGGATCTTGAGATTAAGAACTTGCCATGCTAGCATAGGTTTATGTATATGTATGCATGATTAGTGGATAACTCTAACCGTTTTATTTGCCCTATGTAATCAAAAGGAATAACTTGTGCTTAAATCGTTATGTTGTCAATTTCTGTAGACATATAGGGACTCAACATAATTGATGCCTATTCAACTTCTAACTTAATTGTGGATGTTTGGTAGAATGGTATTAGTACAATGAAAGTTGGTTTTTATCAGTTTCGTGTTGTTCGATTAATATCATAACTGTTGCATGCTAAGGGTAATAACAATGACTATTGAAGGAAGTAGTAATGAAGTTGTGATCTCATGAGTGTTTTAATATTGTTAATTCAAGTATTTAATTCTCGTACTCGCAAGAGGACTTTAGATACGGCTGAGGAGACAGACGAAGTTCTTGATATTCCGGAGAAGATAGATTTTGAAGATTCGGATTCAGGAAGTGAGCAGAAAGAGCCAGTAATCATGGGTGATCATATAGTTCCGGCAGATCCAGCTCTTATGGACTTTTCTCGGCCTAAAATTGATGACATTCAGTCTAGCATCATGCACCCGGCTATTGAGGCCAATAACTTTGAAATCAAGCAGGGCACTATTCAGATGATACATATTTCTGTTTCTTTCGGAGGTGCTGCGACTGAAGACCCCAACATGCACATAAGGAATTTTGTCGAGATCTGTAGTACTTTCAAATATATTGGTGTGACTAATGAGGCTATCAAGCTGAGGATTTTCCCATTCTCACTGAGGGATAAAGCTAAGGACTGGTTACATTCTGAACCATCTGGGTCTATCACTACTTGGTAAGATCTTGCGCAAAAGTTTCTGGTGAAGTTTTATCCAATGGCGAAGACTGCGGCTATGAGGAGTGCTCTTACTCAGTTTGCGCAGCAACCTGCAGAATCTATGTGCGAAGCTTGGGAGTGCTATAAGGAGATGTTGAGAAAGTGTCCACATCATGGAATGCCTGATTGGATGGTGATCACTGGTTTCTATAATGGTTTGGGGGCCCAATCTCGGCCCATGCTCGATGCAGCAGCTGGAGGCACCTTGTGGGCCAAAAGCTATACGGAGGCTTATAATCTTATTGAGACTATGGCTGCAAATGAGCATCAAAACCCGAATCAAAGGATGATCCCTGGGAAGGTAGCAGGTATTTTGGAAGTTGATGCAGCTACAGCTATTACAGCGCAGCTCCAAGCACTGTCCATGAAGGTCGATTCTCTAGCCACCTATGGAGTTAATCAGATAGCTATGGTCTGTGAGCTTTGTGCATGTTCTCATGCTACAGATCAATGTTCTCTTGTTAATGAATCTATTCAGTATGTGAACAATTATCAGTGACCGCAGCAGCTTGTACCAGCTACTTATCATCCTAACAACAGAAATCATCCAAATTTCAGCTGGAGTAATAATCAGAATGCTATTCAGCAACCATATCAGCAAGGCGTAAGTAAACAGTTCAATCCACCTGGATTCCAGCAACTACAGCATTATGCTCAAAGGCAATCATATCCTCAACAAGGAGGTGTAGCTCCACCCTCTAGTGCTGATTTTGAGGAACTTAAGCTGTTGTGCAAAAGTCAGGCGGTTTCTATCAAGACCTTGGAAAATCAAATCAGTCAAATAGCCAATGCAATGCTCAATCGTCAACCTGGCACACTTCCCAATGATACTGAAGTGCCAGGAAGGAAGGAAGCTAAAGAGCAAGTCAAGGCTATTACTTTAAGGTCTGGAAAAGTTGCTGATACTGAAAAAGCAAAAGGAGGAGAAGCTGAAGTTGGTGATGAAGAAGCGAAGCAAAAGGAGAAAGCGGCGGAACTAAGGAAGACTACTGTTGAACACACTCTGCCTGAGGGTAATACAGGGGAGAAACAGCTCTATCCTCCACCACCTTTCCCTAAGAGATTGCAACAACAAAAGCTGGATAAGCAGTTCGGTAAGTTTCTGGAGGTGTTCAAGAAACTTCACATTAATATACCTTTCGCTGAGGCTCTAGAGCAAATGCCTAGTTATGCGAAATTTATGAAGAGTATTCTTTCAAGGAAGGTGAAACTGGATGAACTTATGACCGTTGCTTTAACGGAAGAATGCAGTGTTGTGCTGCAACAAAAGTTACCTCCAAAGCTTAAAGATCCAGGTAGCTTCAACATTCCTTGCACCATTGGCAAGTTGTCTTTTGACAAGTGCCTCTGTGATTTGGGAGCAAGCATCAATCTGATGCCGTTGTCGATCTTTAAAAAGTTAAATTTACTTGATCCAAAGCCCACCTACATGTCTCTACAATTGGCTGATTGTTCTATTACATACCCACGAGGCATAGTGGAGGATGTGCTAGTAAAGGTGGATAAGCTCTTCTTTCCTGCAGACTTTGTTATTCTGGATTTCGAGGAGGATAAGAAGATTCCCATAATCTTGGGGAGACCTTCCTTGGCTACAGGCCGTACCTTGAGAGACGTGCAGAAAGGTGAACTTACTATGAGGGTGCAGGATCAGGATGTGACATTCAATGTATTCAAAGCGATGAAATTCCCTACAGAAGATGAGGAGTGCTTAAAAGTGGATTTGATTGATTCTGCGGTTATTTCAGAACTTGATCATATGCTAATGTCTGATGCATTAAAGAAAGTCTTAGTGGGGGATTTTGAAAGTGATGATGAGGATGGTAATGAGCAACTACAATATCTAAATGCTTCTCCTTGGAGGAGAAAACTAGACATGCCATTTGAATCTCTTGGTACTTCTGACCTCAAAAATGCTGAAGGAAAGCTCAAACCATCTATTGAGGAAGTACCTACCTTAGAGCTTAAACCATTGCCTGAATACTTGAGGTATGCTTTTTAGGTGATGCATCTACTTTACCTGTTATTATTGCATCTGACCTTTTAGGTAGTGAGGAGGACAAGCTCGTGAGGATCTTAAGAGAATTCAAATCGGCTACCGGATGGACTATAGCAGACATCAAGGGGATTAGCCCTTCGTAATGCATACATAAGATTCTGCTAGAGGAGGGTAGTAAGTCAACTGTTGAGCAACAGCGCAGACTTAATCCTATCATAAAAGAAGTGGTGAAGAAAGAAATTCTGAAGTGGCTGGATGCAGGAATCATTTATCCTATTTCTCACAGTTCTTGGGTGAGCCCCGTGCAATGTGTACCTAAGAAAGGAGGTATTACTGTGATAGCAAATGAGAAGAACGAGCTCATCCCCACTCGAACAGTCACAGGATGGAGGGTATGCATGGACTACAGAAAGTTGAACAAGGCCATGAGGAAGGATCACTTCCCTCTTCTATTTGTTGATTAGATACTTGACAGGTTGGCCGGTCATGAGTATTATTGTCTTCTGGATGGTTATTCGGGGTATAATCAGATATGTATTGCACCAAAGGATCAAGAAAAGACTACCTTCACTTGTCCATTTGGCACGTTTGCTATTCGCAGAGTTTTGTTTGGTTTATGTGGCGCACCGGCCACTTTTCAGAGATGTATAATGGCTATATTCTCTGATATGATTGGAAATAATGTCGAGGTGTTCATGGACGACTTCTCCGTCTTTGGACATTCGTATGATGAATGTTTGAATAATCTTCGTGCAGTACTCAAAAGGTGTGTAGAAACTAATTTGGTGCTCAATTGGAAAAAATGTCATTTTATGGTGTGTGAAGGCATTATTCTTGGGCATAAGGTCTCTAGCAAGGGTCTTGAGGTGGACAAAGCCAAGGTGGGAGTCATTGAAAATCTTCCACCACCTATTTCTGTGAAAGGAATCCGTAGTTTTCTTGGTCATGCGGGTTTTTATCGGCGTTTCATCAAGGACTTTTCGAAGATATCTAAGCCGTTGTGCAACTTGCTCGAGAAGGATGTGCCTTTCAAATTTGATGATGAATGCTTGACGGCATTCGAGACTCTCAAGAAGAGTTTGATAACTGCACCAGTTATTACAGCACCTGATTGGACAGAGCCTTTTGAGATGATGTGTGATGCGAGTGATTATGCGGTGGGCGCAGTTCTTGGGCAGCGCAAGAATAATCTCTTTCATGTGGTCTACTATGCTAGCAAGACCTTAAATGGAGCTCAAATGAACTACACCACTACTGAGAAGGAGCTCTTGGCTATAATTTTTGGTTTCAAAAAATTTTGATCTTATCTACTTGGGACAAAGGTGACAGTGTTCACTGATCATGTGGCCATTCGTTATTTGGTTTCCAAGAAGGATTCGAAGCCCAGACTCATTCGTTGGGTGCTCTTACTACAGGAATTTGAGTTAGAGATCAAGGATCGAAAAGGTACTGAGAATCAAGTAGCTGACCATCTCTCTAGATTGGAGAACCCCGAGTCTACTTCACATGATAAGACATTGATCAACGAATCTTTTCCGGATGAGCAGTTGTTCACAGTTCAGGAGGAAGAGCCATGGTTCGCAGATATTGTGAATTATCTTGTCAGCAATATAATGCCTCCTAATTTGAATACAGCTCAAAAGAAGAAGTTTCTACATGAGGTGAAGTGGTATATGTGGGATGAACCGTATTTGTTTAGACAGGGAGCTGACCAGATCATCAGGAGATGTATCCCATTCTGTGAGACGGAGGGGATATTACGAGACTGCCACTCCACAGTTTATGGTGGACATTATGGTGGTGAGAAGACGGAAGCTCATATTCTGCAAGTAGGTTTTTTCTGGCCTACTTTGTTTAAGGATGCTCATCAGTTCGTTTTAAGGTGTGATCATTGCCAAAGAGTGGGAAATCTTACGAGAAAGGATGAGATGTCGTTAAATGTGATGCTTGAAGTTGAGGTCTTTGATATTTGGGGAATCGATTTCATGGGGCCATTTGTCTCGTCCTGCAATAATCAGTACATCTTGCTGGCAGTTGATTATGTCTCAAAATGGGTAGAAGTCAAGGCTCTACCGACGAATGATGCAAAGGTAGTGTTGAATTTTCTTCATAAGCAGATTTTCACAAGGTTTGGAATGCCACGAGTAATCATAAGTGAAGAAGGGTCGCATTTCTGCAACCGTAAGTTCACTTCTATAATGCGGTGCTACAATGTGAATCATCATGTTGCTACTGCCTATCATCCACAAACGGATGGTCAAGCGAAAGAGTCTAATAGAGAGATCAAGCGCATTTTAGAGAAGGTTGTTTGTCCGTCAAGGAAGGATTGGTCTTTAAAGCTCGATGAAGCTGTTTGGGCTTACAAAACAACATATAAGACTCCACTTGGGATGTCCCCATTTTAACTTGTGTATGGTAAGGGATGTCATTTACCTGCGGAGCTTGAGCATAAGGCATATTGGGCGTTGAAGAAGTTGAACCTGGATCTAGATGCAGCTGGAAAGAAGCGAATGCTTTAGCTAAATGAACTTGATGAATTTCGACTCCAAGCGTACAAGAACAACAAAATGTACAAGGAAAAAGTGAAAATGTAGCACGACAGGAAGTTATATCCTAAGTCATTTATGCCGGGGCAGCAAGTTCTTTTATTCAACTCTCGTCTCCGACTTTTTTGTGGAAAGTTGAAATCAAGGTGGTCTGGACCTTTTATTGTCAAAATTGTGTTTCCACATGGAGCGGTGGAGATTTTTGAGAATGATCCGGGCCAAGCATTCAAGGTTAATGGTCAGCATTTGAAGCATTACTATGGGGACACGGCAAACCGAGAAGTGGTTAGTGCCATTTTATTATCAACTTGATTAAGGTACGCTACGTCAAGCTAATGACGAAAAAGAAGCGCTTCTTGGGAGGCAACCCATGATTTGTTGTTACAGGAACCCTTAGAAGTTAGCAACCTATCCAAAACCACAAAAAATTCAGAAAAACAGGGCAAGGAATTTTTTTTCCAGAAAACCCCTGAGCGCCCGCTCAGCTTTGCTGAGCGACCGCTCAGGGGCCGACTGGAAGATTTTTTTTAAAGCTTTATAAAAATCCAAAAAAATCTGAAAAATAAAAAACAAAACACAGCCCCATTACCCACGACCTATTTCCCCATTATCCCATATTTTTAGCCCTCAAACCCACTCCTAATCAAATTTTACCCTAATCTCTACCCTATATATACATACAACTATTCCATATACTCCCCATACACTTTCAAACCTTAAACTCTCTCCCATATTCAAAAACACAAATTTTAAACACTTTTTCTCAGTTTCGATGGCACCCAAGAGATCCAGGACTATTGATAGCAGCAACACTATTCCTACTGCTGATTCTTCGAGGGGTACTGCTGCAAGGCCTCGTTTGTTTGATAGGGCTGCTGAGGAGGAGTATACTAGGCTTCTGGGTAAGCCGATTTTGAAGGAGAGGGGGTTCTTACCATCGGGGAGGGATGGTGAGTTGTTGCCTATGATTGCTGAGAAGGGTTGGATTGCTTTCTGTGAGTCTCCTGAAGCAGTTCCGATGAGCGTTGTTCGCGAGTTCTATGCGAACGCGAAGGCTGAAAAGAATGGGTATTCTGTTGTGGTGGGGATGACGGTGGATTATCACCCTGCGACGATTCGCCGTGTGATTGGGCATCGACAAAGGAAGCCCATAGAGGAGAATTGGAATGAGAAGACTGCTGAGGATTTTGACTTGGATTTGATTTGTGCTACTCTCTGTAGACCAGGCACAGTTTGGACCTTCAAGACTGGGACTAACGAGTATCGCCATTTTCCGGCGATTGCGATAAATAGGTATGCCCGTGCATGGAATGCTTTTATTTGCGCTAATATTTTGCCTACTTCACATGCACATGAGGTCACAGTCGAGAGAGCATAGTTGTTATGGGGAATTTTGAATGAAGAGTACTATGTGGACCTTGGTGAGTTCATCTACCAAGGAATTCTGAAGTTTTTGAGAGGAGCTAAGCACATGAACATCCCTTATGCATCCACGGTTACAAATCTTTGCCGAGCAGTGGGAGTTCAGTGGCCATCTCACGAGCAGTTGCAGTTGTCGGCCGCTCCTATTGACTCCGGGACTCTGCATGCGATGCAGGAGTGGACTGGTGGAGAGCCCGAGGAGCATGGGCTGGGTTATCGTCTTCCAGGAGGGCGTCCAGCATGAGGTGCTACCATGGCGAGGCCAAGACATGATGAGGCTGGTTCTTCTAGAGCTCAGGAGGGTGCTGGGATGACTGATGCCCAGTATAGGAGGCTGTCGAGGAGGATGTATGCTATGTATGAGACGTAGAACAGGTTTGCTCAGGAGCTTACCCTTGCGCTTGGGACTGCTTTTAGAGGCCTTGGAGCTGACATCCATTGGCCAGTTTTTGGTGAGGACTCTGCATATCCGCCTCCTGATACACCACCCTCTGAGGGTGATGATGATGATGATCTCTCCGAGTAGGTATACCCTGTGTTCCTTTCTACTACCTTCACTGGGGACAATGAAGATTTTAAGTTTGGGGGTGGTAGTTAAGGAAAATTTTGTGTGTGTGTCATATAGTTGCATATTCATGATAGTTTAGTTCATATAATTGCATATTTTTGCCATATAGTTTTTTTTATTTATTATTTTATAGTTTTATTTATCATGTCATGTAGCTTATGTATATATCATGATCCCTTTTGCATTGCTTTACCAATTAATTTGTGATGTTGATGCGAGTGTAGTGATAGCGTTAAAGTGGTGTTGAGTCTTATAGGTTGACATGCATGCTAGAAACACTTGTAATTTCACTAAGTCTTAGAGAATGCTTAAAGACTAGATTGTTGTTATGGTTTGATGCTTTTCAAGGTGAATTTATTGATTATGCTTAGAATTTATAATAGGTTCTTAGTGATAAAAGACATGAAAAGGAAAATTGGAGTAAAAAGTGGAATTCATTGCTAATTGTGGCTAGGCGTCAAATGGCTAGTAGCCGACTCATATTTTTATGAGTAGTCTAGGGTTGAATGAGATGGAGCGAAACGCACTCATTCAGAAATTGTTGAAAAAAAAGAAAAAACAAAAGAGAAGAAAAAAAGGAAAAAAGAAAGAAAAAAAGTGTGAGTTAATGCATAATTGATCACGAGTGGGCTCTTTGGTATTCAAGTTATTAAGTTCTTAGGGGACTTTGTGCCTAGTGACCTAAGGCTTTTATAGTCTGGGATCCGCTAACCTAACGCTCGCTACATGGATGCCATTGCATAGGTCTTTTGTAGACCTCACTCATTGCACGGTCAAATAAGCATTTGTTTGTTGTGTTAAATAAAAAGCATGATTCCGTAATAAGCTTCAGTAATCTTCAAGTGTTATAAGTCATTTTGTGCCTAGAATTTTATTCTTTGTATAATCATGTAATTACCTTGAGGATAGTCGAGTTTCGAAGCATATCTGTTAAGCATCTGCACACACCACGTTTCCGGCTGTATGTTAGTTTGCATGATTTGATTGATCTTTATTCGCCTAATTACATTTGTTGAGATGTCGTAAGTTGGTTGGTTTGGTCGTAGTAAGGGGGATCGGTGCATTTCATATAGATTACATTCACGCATGTTTTTTTTGTTTTGTTTTTGAGTCTGTGACGCTTGAGGACAAGCATCGATTTAAGTTTGGGGGTGTGATAAGTGGCATTTTATACCACTTAGAACGTCTTATAATGGCTTGAATTGATGTCTTGAAATCAAGTATTTTGTATATTTGATGTGTTTTTCTAGTGTTTGTGCATTTCTGGGTATTAATTGCATTTTTGGAGAGATTTTATCAATAATAAGCCTTGGCATGTGTTTGGCATTGCAAGCGGGAAGATAGGAGCAGATTGCAGCGAAGAAACGGGAGAAAAATAGAGCATTTTCCAGAAGGGGTCTGAGCGCCCGCTCAGGAATGCTGAGCGGCCGCTCAGGGATGGAAAATTAGAATTATTATTTTGGACTCCTGATTCTGTTTAACTTCCAACTTCTGAGATATCTGAGATTTATGGGACTCCTATATAAGTAGTTTTTAGAGACGTTTCAAAAAGGTTGGATCATAGTATTAATCGAAGAACGAGGAGATAAGGAAGAAGACCGTTTTAGCACACCGCAACGAAGAGGAAGCATATTTTCTTGTGATTCTTTATTTCGTTGTAACGTTGGATGCTAGTTTTCTTTACTTTGAACCTATTTACTCTTGTGACGTACTCTGGTTTAATATAAGTAGTTTTAGTTATTATTCTTGTGTGTTATTATCATGTTTTCATATGAACCCATGATGACGATGAGTGCTATCATGGGCTAATCGTGAGCATGGGGTCGTAACGGATTTACTATGGAATTCTTTAGTTAGTTGTTTAATACCTTAGTGTGTGATGATTGTATGATATCTAGTATTGGTTGTGCTTATTCGTCTTATGTGCGTCGCGAACATATAAGATAGGGTGTTAATCTTTCGTGAAGCGACGGTGGATCTTGAGATTTAGAACTTGCCATGCTAGCATAGGTTCATGTATGTGTATGCATGATTAGTGGATAACTCTAACCGTTTTATTTGCCCTATGTAATCAAAAGGAATAACTTGTGCTTAAATCGTTATGTTGTCAATTTCTGTAGACATATAGGGACTCAACATAATTGATGCCTATTCAACTTCTATCTTAATTGTGGATGTTTGGTAGAATGGTATTAGTACAATGAAAGTTGGCTTTTATCAGTTTCGTGTTGTTTGATTAATATCATCATTGTTGCATGCTAAGGGTAATAACAATGACTATTGAAGGAAGTAGTAATGAAGTTGTGATCTCATGAGTGTTTTAATATTGTTAATTCAAGTACTTAATTCTCGTAGATAATTGCAGTTAATAATTAGTTAATCAAATCTACGTGTTATTGTTTTAACATTGAGAAATAATCATACATTGGTGAGTGAGTGTAATTGAACATAATTAGTCTGAATCTCTGTGGGAACGAACTAGAAAGTATTCTATATTACTTGCGAACGCGTATACTTGCATGTGTTATTAGCGCATGTTTTTGCCCTAACACCTATGTGCAAGATTTCAAGAAATTCCTAAAGAAACACATTTAATGGTTGTCAAGAGGATTTTAAGATATTTGAAAGGAACACCAAACTTGGGATTATGGTATCCTAAGGGAACTGGTTTTGAAGCTGTTGGATAAATAGATGCAGATTTTGTTGGATGCGGGGTAGACAGAAAGAGTACAAGTGGAAGCTGTCAATTCCTTGGTCAAAGACTTGTATCATGGTACAGTCAAGACTGAATATATAGCTGATGGAAGTTATTGTGCTCAAGTGCTTTGGATTAGAAATCAACTAATGGATTATGGCCAAGTGTTACAAAGGATTCCAATCACGTGTGATAATACTAGTGCAATATCTATTGTTGCTAATCCAGTTAATCATTCTAGAACTAAGCACATTTGTAATAACCCCAAAATTTTCAACTTTTTGTAACCCTTGTGAATAGTGTTTTAGCTGAATGAGAAAACTTTTCACGCCACACTATGTAGGGGTTCTGTTATGGATATTCTGGGATATTATTAGTACTCTATGAAGTATATAAGTGTATGTAAAGATCGTCAGAATCCAATTCCGAACACTTTGGTTTTTCCCGGAAATCCACAAGATACGGAGGAAATTGAGTATAAGGTAACAGGATAAAAAGGATTTAAATTAAAGGATTATAATAGAGGACCATAAAAAGGAATATAATGTATTGAGAAAGGTTAAGGGAACCTAAGTAATAAGATCCCGGGTATGATCCTTCAACCGATAAACGAGAACGAAAGTTAAGCGAACCGTATAACAGATCAGCGGTCATTAGGCAAACGATTAGGAAGTTAATCAAAGGGATTAGTGGGAATGATGTCATCTAACCAATAGAAAGAGGACAAGGAAGGGAGGATGACATCATGAGGATGACATAAGCATGACATGGGAAGGAAGGAGGTGTGGTAGCTTTGTAACCACACAATTTCAAGGGCAAGAAGGTAATTGACTAAATCAAATACAAAACAAGTCAACCAAGCCAAGTAAAAATCATTCTCATCAAAAATCAAAAGCAACCAAGGCATTAGTTCTTGAAGCTCTCGGCTTTTTACTATTCAAAAGGCAAGAAGAATTCAAAATCAAAGATCCAAGCTTCCTAAATTGGTAAGATAATTCCCTAATCATCTTCATGCTTAGTTAGGACTATACCATGAGTTTAAGCCATCAATTCCTTCTCAATCTTCTTCATTTAATCAAAGAAGAAGACAATGAATAGTGTTTTCAAGTTTTTAACTTGAACTTTTTCTTGTTTTTCTTGAAGATCCAAGCATTCTTAAGACTTCTCAAAGCTTCTTAAGGCTTCCTAGCTCCTCCCACCACTTCAAGGAAGGTATACCATCTCCAAACCCTAGATTCCTATATATTATAAGATGATTTTGATTAGTGGGTTGATATTGTAGCTTGTTGTTATGATTTAGAGTTTGGAATATGGAATGGTAGTGAAATGGAATGGTAATTGTTGTGGTTTTGATTTAAAGGAACTTAAGTATGATTAAAGTTAAGTTTAAGCATAAGTATGAATGATTAAATTGAATTGGTTGGGGTTGTTATGATGTGATAAGGATGGATGTTGGTTGTATGTTGGATTTGAGGTTGGTTTGTGGTTGGTTTTGTATGGTTTAAAATTTGGAAATCGCGTAAACATAGCCGTCGTAACGTCCGATTTTCTTTGGACTGTTTTTGTGCATAGCATTAGGACCCGAGAACCCCCTGCTAGATTATGACCACTGCCATGATTAGATAGCTCATGTTACGAGCTTCGTTTTGATATGTAGTTCGTTCGATTCCGATGCACGGTTTAGGAGAAACGACCGTTTCAAGTAACGGCGTTTCGCGAACGAAACTTTTTCCCTCGCCTTACTTTGAAACATAGGTTAAAGACCAAAAAGGGTTAATTAATGTACGAAACATTTATGGTAAGTGTGTTAGGCAGTTGGTAAGACATTCGCGAAGGAATCGCTTTAAAACTCGTAAAGGTTAAATTGTTAAAAATGGTGGAGCCGAGGGTACCCGAGTGACTTAAGCGAATCGGTGAGCGCAAAACAAGCGTTAGAATCTAAGATTAGTTATAGTATAGATTACAAGTGACTTTGGTTTAATTCCAACTTACTTGTTGTTTATAGGTTATCAGACTCGTCCCGAGCCCTTCTCACCCCCAAGTCGCTCAGGCAAGTTTTCTACCCGATATACTGTTGTTGTGATGTAAATATATGTATATGCATTATCTTGTGATAGTGCATGATTGTTATTAGCAAATTTTGCGATATATTGGAGCATGCTGATATGGTATATATGCATGTCTGTTTCGTAATCTGGTTATCTATCTGTTGATTTCAATGCTTATAGTTGCATAATACCTATGCTAGAAATAAGCAAGTAGTTGCGTATACCCTTAGTATAGGGGATAAAAGGTGAACATATTTCTAAACCGGGAGTCGATGTTCCCGAGTATATTATATATATATATATATTTATATATATATGGATATAGTTTTTAAAACTATGGATCGAATAAGGTTTATTCGATACCTTTATTTTACTTAATTGAATATTAATTTGAGTATTCATTCGAGGGCTTATGACTCAGTTTATTTTATTATTTGAATATTATTTGAATATTCATTCGAAGGCTTATGACTCAGTTTATAGTATTTAATGAATATTATTTGAATATTCATTTGAGGATCTATGACTCCGATTATTTGCTGAGGTATATTCTTTATTTTATTAAAGAATAAGGTGTTAATAATCAAACTTACTTTTGATTATTTAAATAAAGATATTACTTTCGTATAAGTATATCTTTGATTATTTGCTATTCATTTCAAGTATAAGTTTTAATACTTCTACTTCAATTATTTTATAAAGATTATTCTTTATGGGAATATTATTTAAATAATAATATTCAGTCATTTTCTAAATATTCTGGGGACTGGTTTACTTCATTAAATCAGTTTTACTCCAAACACTCTTTAAAGTGTTTTCGAGTCTTTAAAATGATTTTCAAAAGTTAGAGCGGATCCCAAAACTATTTTTATATTTAAGATCTTCCTTTTAAAAAGGGGATTTAAATACTCGCTCAAAACCTGGGGGATCCGGCTCGGTGGTGTGTTTTATATTCGCAACAAGGTTGTTGTCTTGGTAAAAGAGTTTTGATTACTTACCCAATATTCGGGAAGTAAAATTCTTGGAACAAGTTAATCCATTAACAAGCATCGCCTGGGAAATATCGGTGAGTTTTCCTTTCCAACTAGATACGACTTCTTGGTGGAGCCGTATCAACAAGTTTCTACTTGGGGAAAGGGGGAAACGAGCTTTACGTTTCAGAGTCATGGATTTCATCTGAACTAGGAGTGGCGTAAGTGGTCGAGTAGCGCCGGCCCAGCCTTATTATATTGGCCCAAATGGCCTGGAAGTTCCGCTAAGGCGGTCCATTCCCTAGGAGTTCAGTGTTCGGTTGACAAGTAAATCCGACAGGTTCTCCTCTACATGTAGAAAATGGTGGGGTTGTACTACTACGACTGATCATCGTAAGTGGTCTTCCTGGCGCGGTAAACTCCCGTAATGAGTTCATCATCCATTTGGATAATTCTGCAACACTACCCGTAGCATTTCGATTGAAAGGCTACTAATGGGTGGTTGCCGAAGCATTGACAGGGTCAAACATTTTTACTGGTGTATCCATTGAGTGAAGTATCTCGTAACTTCATCTCTTTACCAAAATATTTCAAAGATCAAATATTTTCAAGTTTTATTCGTGGTCTCATCTATGGGATGACCTCGTGAATCTTATTATACTTTGAACAGTAGTAGTTCAAGTAGATTTCTAAAAAAGATGGTATAAGTATAGTGAAGTATTGGTAACTTCATTCCTTGTTATTACTTATATCTAGTAAGTAATTACCTTACTCATGATAAAGAATTCTAGTAAGTATCCATTTAGATACTTGTATTATTGTTATCACTACATATTATCTTGCGAGCTGTAAGGCTCACTCTTGCTTTATTTCTTCATCACACAACAACAGTTAGGAGAGATGGCCAGACTCCAGCAGACCCAGCGCAAGCGCGTGGGAAGCATCCCGCGTCTTCCCGATGATGTTGTAGCTGCTATAGCTGCAGAGGTAGATCCATTGTAGTTCAGACCATCTACTTTTGAGAATCAATTATGTATAATTATAACTTGTGGCAGATAATGGCAATTAACCGTAAATTATCAAGTAATCATTTTGGGTTGTAATAATTTTAAATTGTGGTTCAAAGACTTGTACTTATTTCAATTTCATCTCTGAGACTATAACGGGTTGTGGTGTGTGTTAGGGTGGGGTCACAGCATGAGGTTATTTATTATTAATTAAGTGAAGTGATATTGTGGAAAGAAAGACCGTGACAACCCGGATCCCCGACCCCGGATCTGGGGGTGTTACAGAAATGGTATCAGAGCTAAGCGTTATAAACCTCAGAGATGATGCGACGATATAATAACAAACTCACAAAGATAATAAGAACTCTTGCCAAGTTCATGGTCGGACTACTTAAAGTAGTGCTGACAGTTAAAACCCTTACGGGAACCCTTATAAGTATCATGATAGTAACTTAGCTCGTTTAATGTGTAGGCGCCTGAGATAGAGGACCCTGAGATGTTCGAGCGTGAGCATGATGAGGCATTGCTAGATGTTGAGGATCAGGAAGAGCCTGAGATGGAGGAGGATGAGGAGGACCCCTCAGAGGAGTCAGAGACAGAGGTTATTGCTATTCCAGATGAGGAGGACCCGGATGAGGTCCCAGTAGCTGAGGAGCGTGTTGGATCTGTGGTAGTGTATGCTGGTATCCCTTTACCCACACTGCCGGTGGTCAGAGCCCCTACCCCTCCACCACTATCTTGGATTCCTGATGATGACAGCTCAGAGACCCATACTTCCGAGCCTAGGCAGACCGAGGAGGCACCCTCAGTGGCTCCGGATTCACCACCTCTTGACCCTGCCCACAGGCAGTCTTCGTTAGCTCATGGATATGTTCAGGATGTATTGAGGACCCGAGTGGCTGTTGCCGAGGGCCGACTAGATGAGGCCAGGAGGGAGTTGGATGCAGAGAGGGCGGGTAGGCGTACCCGAGCTTATGAGACCAGGGCTTCTATACCCCAATCCTTGAGGAGGGAGCTTACGGGGATAGAGCTCACGTCCCGAGCGAGACTCAGATCTCTCCAGGGGGACAGGCATGGTAGGATCTCCAGGCGGCAGGCCGACTATATCTTCCGTCGTGCGATGGAAAGGGTTTGGGAGCTGACCCGCTCCGGTGTGTGATTCAGGATTGATGATGGAATAGTCTAGTTGTCTAGTTAGTCGAGGCCTTAGTAAGAGCCAATTTTCCGGGATAGTTGACTTGTATATAGCATCCCTTTTTCTGACTAGACAGATAGACTCTTGTGTATCACTTTTGGGACATATGACTGTAGCACTGTTGTACTTTTGACCAGATCAAACTATGTATTTCTCGCATTATGTATATATTTGTTTCCTTGCAGTTCAGCTCCATAGTGACGGGATCACTGTTTTATCATTATTATTACTGCACTTCGTATTAGAGCTTTCTTAAAATAATAGAATTGCGATATACGTTCTCCCCATTATAAGAGCTGTGCAAGGCATAATGTTGTATATGATTGTGACCTAATGTTGAATTTTTCCCAATAATTGTTTTTATTATTATCAGAATCATGCCGCCAAGAAAGATTGGAACTAGGGCGAACCCTGGGTCTGAGGACCAGGGAAGCCATAATCAGGACAATAGAAACCAGGAGCACAGTGAAGAGGAAGATGAGGATTATGTGGAACAGGATGACTCCCTGTATGAAGAGGAAGAGGAAACATATGATGTTGAGGGATTTGAGATAGAGGCTGAAGAAGGAGAAACCGAGGTTGAGCAACCAGTACCAAACCCAGGCATGGATCCCATGAGCCAGCTCATGCAACTCCTAAGGCAGAATTTGGAACGTCAACCCAACCCACCCCCTCAAGGAAGTAACAATGTTGTGGCAAACTCTTTCAGGGCTTTTAAGTCCCTTAAGCCCCCTGAGTTCCACGGATCAGCCGACCCAGTTGAGGCAAGGGCATGGTTAAAGGAAATGGAAAAATCTTTTGAGATTTTGAGTACCGATGAGGCACAGAAGACTGTATTTGCTACCTACCTTCTGAAAGGAGAAGCTAACTACTGGTGGGAGGCCAAGAAAAACATGGAGACAGATGCTATTATAACCTGGGAGAGATTTAGTCAGTTGTTTCTGGGAAAGTATTTCCCGAGGTTTATGGAAAACCAGATGGAGCTCAAGTTCTTGGAGCTAAAGCAGAATAACTTGTCTGTAGCAGAGTACGAAGCGAAATTTACTGAGTTATCAAGGTTTGTGCCGGAGTTTGTGAGCACCGAGGAAAAGAAAGCTAGGAGGTTTCAGCAGGGACTGAAACCATGGATTCAGAATAGGGTGGCAATCCTTGAGCTTACGGACTATGCCACTCTGGTGCAAAAGGCAACGATTGTAGAAGTCGGAAGTGAACAGATGCAGAAGGAAAGAGAGAAGAAAGGAATAAAGAGGAAAAGTATGAGCATGGGTGGAGGTTCCGCAGGAAGGAGCTTCCCAACTAGATTTAATCGAGGAGCAGTGTCCCTGCCAGGAAGGAACACTGGGTTTAAGCGACCAATGAGTGTGAGTGTGAGCCAGGGCGGCCAGAAGTCAAGAATGTCCTATTCCAACCAGTCTCGGCCCCCATTGCCAGCCTGTAACATATGTGGAAGGAATCACACTGGGGAGTGTAAAGGAAAGCCAGTAACCTGCTTTAAGTGTGGGCAAGTGGGCCACTATTCTCACAAATGCCCTTCGTCAGCCCCTGCCGTCATTCCAACCACCACTTGTCATCAGTGCGGACGCCCAGGTCATTGGAAGAGGGAATGCCCAATGAACAAACCAGCAGCTTCGGGAGCAAGCAGGGCTGCTTCTAATAAGCCACCTACTGCGAGGACTTTCAACATGACAGTCCAGGATGCTATGAAAGATTCAGATGTGATAGCAGGTACCCTTTCTCTAAATTCAGTCAGTGCAAATGTTTTATTTGATCCGGGAGCAACTAAATCTTTTATATCAAGGGACTTTGCGCGTAAGTTAAGACTTAAGGCCAAACCCTTGATAGAACCCTTACAAGTAGAAATAGCCAATCATGAAATTATTCCTGTTAACCAGATTCACCCCGCCTGTGAGATAGGCATAGGGGAGCAATCTTTCAGTGTTGATCTGATTCCTTTTAAATTAGGGGAGTTTGATGTGATTTTGGGAATGGACTGGCTATCTAGCAATGATGCTCAGATAGACTGTAAAGGGAAGAAAGTTAAGTTAAATATCCCCGGAAAGAAAGAAGTTATATTTAGAGGAAAGAGGCAGACGCATAAATTTTTGACTATGGCTCAGGCCAAAAGGATGCTACGAAAAGGAAGTGAGGCCTACCTAGCCTATGTGGTGGACACGCAGAAGGAGGTGCCCAACTTACAAGATATTCCAGTAGTCAACGAATTTGAAGATGTATTCCCACAAGACCTTCCGGGATTACCACCCGATAGAGTGATTGAATTTGCTATTGAGTTGGCCCCAGGGACGGCGCCAGTTTCAAAAGCACCTTACCGGTTAGCCCCGTTAGAAATGAAGGAATTAGCTATCCAATTGCAGGAACTCTTGGATAAGGGTATGATAAGACCCAGTGTGTCTCCGTGGGGAGCACCAGTTTTATTTGTTAAGAAGAAAGATGGGAGCATGAGGTTGTGCATAGACTATCGAGAGTTGAACAAGCTAACCATAAAGAACAGGTACCCATTACCTAGAATAGACGATCTGTTCGACCAGCTAAAGGATGCTGTTTATTTTTCCAAGATTGACCTGAGAACTGGATATCACCAACTAAAGATTAAACCCGAAGATATTTCCAAGACAGCGTTCCGTACCAGGTATGGGCATTATGAGTTCTTGGTAATGTCCTTTGGATTAACCAACGCCCCAGCGGCTTTCATGGATTTAATGAATAGAGTATTTAAGAAGTACTTGGACAAGTGTGTGATAGTTTTTATCGATGATATTTTGATCTACTCAAGGACTGAGGCAGAACATGCAGAGCATTTGAGGATAGCTCTAGGAATACTCAGAGAGGAGCAGTTATATGCCAAATTCTCGAAGTGTGAATTCTGGCGGAATGAAGTACAGTTTTTAGGACATGTGATCAATAAAGAAGGAGTATTGGTCGACCCTCCAAGATAGAGGCGGTCTCAAATTGGGAAAGGCCAACCACACCCACAGAGGTAAGGAGTTTCATAGGATTGGCCGGCTACTATCGTAGATTTGTACAGGACTTTGCGAAGATCGTAGCCCCTTTGACACGACTTACTCGTAAGACAGAGAAGTTTGAATGGACGGAGAAATGCGAGAACAGTTTTCAGGAATTAAAGAAAAGGTTGATAACGGCTCCGGTATTGGCATTGCCGGACGGAAAAGGAGATTTGGTGATATATAGTGACGCGTCGCACAAAGGATTAGGATGTGTGCTTATGCAGCACGGTAAAGTTATTGCGTATGCGTCGAGACAACTGAAGGAATACGAGGTTAGATATCCTACTCATGACCTTGAGCTCGCGGCAATAGTATTTGCTTTAAAAATTTGGAGGCACTACTTGTATGGAGAGAAGTGCGAGATTTTCACAGACCATAAGAGCCTCAAGTACATATTTACGTAGAAAGAGCTCAACATGCGCCAGAGGAGATGGTTAGAACTAATCAAGGACTATGATTGTGAGATTCTCTATCATCCAGGGAAAGCCAATGTGGTGGCTGATGCCCTTAGTAGAAAGGAAAGACTCAGAATGATAACGACTTCGGAAGAGTTGATAAGGGATTTTGAGAGAATGGAAATAGAAGTAAAGGTAACCGGAACCGGAACTGAAAAGCTTTTTGAGATCTCAATGCAGCCAGAGTTATTGGAAAAGATCAGATTGTGCCAGGAGAAAATAATGAATGAAGGCAGAGAGTCAATGACTGGAGAGGAGATCCATACTGAGAAAGATGATAAAGGGATAATGAGGTACTCCTACCGAATTTGGGTTCCGAATGTTCAAGAACTTAAAAATGAGATTTTGGATGAAAGCCATAGTTCGAGGTATTCCATTCACCCAGGAAGTACCAAGATGTATAGGGATTTGAAGGAATATTACTGGTGGCCCAATATGAAGAGGGACGTAGCAGAATGGGTAAACAAGTGTTTGACTTGCCAAAGAGTAAAGGCAGAGCACCAGAGACCCAGTGGACTTTTGCGACCCCTGGAGATTCCCGAATGGAAATGGGAACAGATAGCAATGGATTTTGTTGTAGGCTTGCCAAGGACGAAAGCCAATCACGACGCCATTTGGGTAATTATAGACCGACTGACGAAGTCAGCTCATTTCATTCCTATCAATGAGAGATACACAGTCGATAGACTGGTGGACATTTACCTTAAGGAAATAGTGACGCGACATGGAGTCCCAGCGTCCATTGTCTCAGACCGAGACCCCAGGTTCAACTCCAGATTTTGGAGGAGCTTTCAGGAATGTGCGGGGACCAAGTTAAATATGAGTACCGCGTACCATCCCCAAATGGATGGACAGAGTGAAAGGACCATCCAGACACTAGAGGATATGTTGAGAGTCTGCGCAATAGACTTTAAAGGAAGTTGGGATGATCACTTGCCGTTGATCAAGTTTTCTTATAACAATAGCTTTCATGCTAGCATCGGAATGCCGCCGTATGAGGCCCTGTACGGAAGAAGGTGTCGATCTCCCTTATACTGGGATGAAGTAGGAGAGCGGAAGATGCTCGGACCCGAAGTGGTCCAAAGGACCAAGGATATAGTGGATCTTATCAGAGGGCGACTTGTAGCAGCCCAAGACAGACAAAAGAAATATGCAGACCTAGCCCGAAAGGACAAGGAATATGAAGTAGGGGACTTGGTACTGTTGAAAGTATCCCCTTGGAAGGGATTAATGAGGTTCGGAAAGAAAGGAAAACTAAGCCCAAGATACATTGGACCTTTTGAGATATTAAGACGGATTGGAAAGTTAGCTTACGAGCTAGCCCTACCCCCTAATTTGTAACAAGTTCATAATGTGTTCCATGTGTCAATGCTAAGGAGGTATCATCGGGATGCCAGGCACATAGTGGAGTACGAGCAGGTGGATATGCATCCAGATCTAACTTACGTGGAGAAGCCAGTAAGGATTATGGATAAGAAGGAGCAGGTGCTTCGGAACAAAGTGATCAAGTTAGTCAGAGTACTATGGCAGAATCATAATGTGGAAGAATCAACTTGGGAACTAGAGAGCACAATGCTAGAAAAGTACCCCCATTTGTTTTCTGTTTGATTCCGGGACGGAATCCTTTTAAGGAGGGGAGACTGTAATAACCCCAAAATTTTCAACTTTTTGTAACCCTTGTGAATAGTGTTTTAGCTGAATGAGAAAACTTTTCACGCCACACTATGTAGGGGTTCTGTTATGGATATTCTGGGATATTATTAGTACTCTATGAAGTATATAAGTGTATGTAAAGATCGTCAGAATCCAATTCCGAACACTTTGGTTTTTCCCGGAAATCCACAAGATACGGAGGAAATTGAGTATAAGGTAACAGGATAAAAAGGATTTAAATTAAAGGATTATAATAGAGGACCATAAAAAGGAATATAATGTATTGAGAAAGGTTAAGGGAACCTAAGTAATAAGATCCCGGGTATGATCCTTCAACCGATAAACGAGAACGAAAGTTAAGCGAACCGTATAACAGATCAGCGGTCATTAGGCAAACGATTAGGAAGTTAATCAAAGGGATTAGTGGGAATGATGTCATCCAACCAATAGAAAGAGGACAAGGAAGGGAGTATGACATCATGAGGATGACATAAGCATGACATGGGAAGGAAGGAGGTGTGGTAGCTTTGTAACCACACAATTTCAAGGGCACGAAGGTAATTGACTAAATCAAATACAAAACAAGTCAACCAAGCCAAGTAAAAATCATTCTCATCAAAAATCAAAAGCAACCAAGGCATTAGTTCTTGAAGCTCTCGGCTTTTTACTATTCAAAAGGCAAGAAGAATTCAAAATCAAAGATCCAAGCTTCCTAAATTGGTAAGATAATTCCCTAATCATCTTCATGCTTAGTTAGGACTATACCATGAGTTTAAGCCATCAATTCCTTCTCAATCTTCTTCATTTAATCAAAGAAGAAGACAATGAATAGTGTTTTCAAGTTTTTAACTTGAACTTTTTCTTGTTTTTCTTGAAGATCCAAGCATTCTTAAGACTTCTCAAAGCTTCTTAAGGCTTCCTAGCTCCTCCCACCACTTCAAGGAAGGTATACCATCTCCAAACCCTAGATTCCTATATATTATAAGATGATTTTGATTAGTGGGTTGATATTGTAGCTTGTTGTTATGATTTAGAGTTTGGAATATGGAATGGTAGTGAAATGGAATGGTAATTGTTGTGGTTTTGATTTAAAGGAACTTAAGTATGATTAAAGTTAAGTTTAAGCATAAGTATGAATGATTAAATTGAATTGGTTGGGGTTGTTATGATGTGATAAGGATGGATGTTGGTTGTATGTTGGATTTGAGGTTGGTTTGTGGTTGGTTTTGTATGGTTTAAAATTTGGAAATCGCGTAAACATAGCCGTCGTAACGTCCAATTTTCTTTGGACTGTTTTTGTGCATAGCATTAGGACCCGAGAACCCCCTGCTAGATTATGACCACTGCCATGATTAGATAGCTCATGTTACGAGCTTCGTTTTGATATGTAGTTCGTTCGATTCCGATGCACGGTTTAGGAGAAACGACCGTTTCAAGTAACGGCGTTTCGCGAACGAAACTTTTTCCCTCGCCTTACTTTGAAACATAGGTTAAAGACCAAAAAGGGTTAATTAATGTACGAAACATTTATGGTAAGTGTGTTAGGCAGTTGGTAAGACATTCGCGAAGGAATCGCTTTAAAACTCGTAAAGGTTAAATTGTTAAAAATGGTGGAGCCGAGGGTACCCGAGTGACTTAAGCGAATCGGTGAGCGCAAAACAAGCGTTAGAATCTAAGATTAGTTATAGTATAGATTACAAGTGACTTTGGTTTAATTCCAACTTGTTGTTTATAGGTTATCAGACTCGTCCCGAGCCTTTCTCACCCCCAAGTCGCTCAGACAAGTTTTCTACCCGATATACTGTTGTTGTGATGTAAATATATGTATATGCATTATCTTGTGATAGTGCATGATTGTTATTAGCAAATTTTGCGATATATTGGAGCATGCTGATATGGTATATATGCATGTCTGTTTCGTAATCTGGTTATCTATCTGTTGATTTCAATGCTTATAGTTGCATAATACCTATGCTAGAAATAAGCAAGTAGTTGCGTATACCCTTAGTATAGGGGATAAAAGGTGAACATATTTCTAAACCGGGAGTCGATGTTCCCGAGTATATTATATATATATATATTTATATATATATGGATATAGTTTTTAAAACTATGGATCGAATAAGGTTTATTCGATACCTTTATTTTACTTAATTGAATATTAATTTGAGTATTCATTCGAGGGCTTATGACTCAGTTTATTTTATTATTTGAATATTATTTGAATATTCATTCGAAGGCTTATGACTCAGTTTATAGTATTTAATGAATATTATTTGAATATTCATTTGAGGATCTATGACTCCGATTATTTGCTGAGGTATATTCTTTATTTTATTAAAGAATAAGGTGTTAATAATCAAACTTACTTTTGATTATTTAAATAAAGATATTACTTTCGTAGAAGTATATCTTTGATTATTTGCTATTCATTTCAAGTATAAATTTTAATACTTCTACTTCAATTATTTTATAAAGATTATTCTTTATGGGAATATTATTTAAATAATAATATTCAGTCATTTTCTAAATATTCTGGGGACTGATTTACTTCATTAAATCAGTTTTACTCCAAACACTCTTTAAAGTGTTTTCGAGTCTTTAAAATGATTTTCAAAAGTTAGAGCGGATCCCAAAACTATTTTTATATTTAAGATCTTCCTTTTAAAAAGGGGATTTAAATACTCGCTCAAAACCTGGGGGATCCGGCTCGGTGGTGTGTTTTATATTCGCAACAAGGTTGCTGTCTTGGTAAAAGAGTTTTGATTACTTACCCAATATTCGGGAAGTAAAATTCTTGGAACAAGTTAATCCATTAACAGGCATCGCCTGGGAAATATCGGTGAGTTTTCCTTTCCAACTAGATACGACTTCTTGGTGGAGCCGTATCAACAAGTTTCTACTTGGGGAAAGGGGGAAACGAGCTTTACGTTTCAGAGTCATGGATTTCATCTGAACTAGGAGTGGCGTAAGTGGTCGAGTAGCGCTGGCCCAGCCTTATTATATTGGCCCAAATGGCCTGGAAGTTCCGCTAAGGCGGTCCATTCCCTAGGAGTTCAGTGTTCGGTTGACAAGTAAATCCGACAGGTTCTCCTCTACATGTAGAAAATGGTGGGGTTGTACTACTACGACTGATCATCGTAAGTGGTCTTCCTGGCGCGGTAAACTCCCGTAATGAGTTCATCATCCATTTGGATAATTCTGCAACACTACCCGTAGCATTTCGATTGAAAGGCTACTAATGGGTGGTTGCCGAAGCATTGACAGGGTCAAACATTTTTACTGGTGTATCCATTAAGTGAAGTATCTCGTAACTTCATCTCTTTACCAAAATATTTCAAAGATCAAATATTTTCAAGTTTTATTCGTGGTCTCATCTATGGGATGACCTCGTGAATCTTATTATACTTTGAACAGTAGTAGTTCAAGTAGATTTCTAAAAAAAATGGTATAAGTATAGTGAAGTATTGGTAACTTCATTCCTTGTTATTACTTATATCTAGTAAGTAATTACCTTACTCATGATAAAGAATTCTAGTAAGTATCCATTTAGATACTTGTATTATTGTTATCACTACATATTATCTTGCGAGCTGTAAGGCTCACTCTTGCTTTATTTCTTCATCACACAACAACAGTTAGGAGAGATGGCCAGACTCCAGCAGACCCAGCGCAAGCGCGTGGGAAGCATCCCGCGTCTTCCCGATGATGTTGTAGCTGCTATAGCTGCAGAGGTAGATCCATTGTAGTTCAGACCATCTACTTTTGAGAATCAATTATGTATAATTATAACTTGTGGCAGATAATGGCAATTAACCGTAAATTATCAAGTAATCATTTTGGGTTGTAATAATTTTAAATTGTGGTTCAAAGACTTGTACTTATTTCAATTTCATCTCTGAGACTATAACGGGTTGTGGTGTGTGTTAGGGTGGGGTCACAGCATGAGGTTATTTATTATTAATTAAGTGAAGTGATATTGTGGAAAGAAAGACCGTGATAACCCGGATCCCCGACCCCGGATCTGGGGGTGTTACAACATTGATGTTAGGTACCATTTTATTAGATAACATGTTGATAATGGTACTATTGAGCTTGTTTTTGTTCCAACTGAAAAACAGTTAACTAACATTTTTACTAAACCTTTGAATGAAGCAACTTTTACTGGACTTGTAAGTGAAATTGGTATATTAAATTCTTCATCCTAAAGGCAAGAATTCAACTAACATATTGCAGTAGATTAATTCTTGATAAATCAAAATAAATTTGATTTAATTAGGAATTAACTGGAATATAATTTATAAATATTTCAGAATTATCTGTATATTTATTTCTCAAAAATAAATCTAACTTGAAATTTTTCGAATTCTAAGAAAAACTGTCCAAATGTTAGTTCACATTATTAATATGTGAAATTAAAATAAGACAGATTCAAGAAAGATCAAAAGTATATAAAGAACCGAGTTCTCGATAAATATAAATGACTTGTCGGTAAGTCTTTTTCATGACTTCTCGATAAGTGTTTTTGTGAATTCTCGACAAGTATTGTAGAGATCTCGATATACTTATCGATGTAGAGTTCTCTACAGTTCAAATTTAAAACTTCTCGACAACTCAGAACTGAAACAATTTTTTCAATAAATTATTTCAGTAAAATACTTTTGATATAAAATTTATTTTAATTTTATGTTGAATTCTTCAATATAAATTAGAATAATTTAGTCCAAAAAAGACAAACTGGGTCTCTGTACAACATCTCGATAAGTCACTATATAGTTCTCGATAAGAGTCAAGAAAGTGACATCTCGACATGAGTTCTCTATAAGTCATGTGACTTTTCTATAAGTATTTACATTCGTCCATTCTTCTCTTATCGATAAGTCACATCTTTACCTTATAAATACACAGACATCTCGACATAACCCTTCTTTATGCTTTCGAGATCTCAGTTTACCTAAACACTATGATTTTTCACTATTTTTAACTTTTGAAGCTTTCTTCCTCTCAAAATCACTTACCCATTTAAACCCATTCTCTCAAATGGTTGCTAACAATGTTAGAGCTGCTATTCCCAAGGATGGAACCAACTTCCTAGACTTTGTTGACCCAACTCAGGCACCAGACAACTTTAAATATTTTGTGAAGTTCAATGCTGATTCATATCTATTAGGAGCCCTAACCTCCAACCCAGTGTTGTAAATGGATGTTCTCAATTATTTCTGGAATACTGCAGTCATTCACCCCAACGTCCATGACAATCAAACAGTTTCCATTATGGTTAACTACACTATAAGTGGTGTGGCTGTTGAGTTCAACGCAAATGACATCAATAAAGCTATGGGCATTCGTATTGACAATCTGGTTGAAGCTCCTACAAGAATTGGCTGAATGTATGGACTTCATAAACTACAGTGAAAAGATTGACATGGCCAGGCTGAACAAAAAAACCCTGAGAAGTGAATGGTCATTCATTTTTTACTCCATCATTACATGCTGAAAAATTGGCTATGACAATATCTCAAGTTAATTCCAGAAGTTGGTGTGCTCTATGGCCTACAACAAGAATCTGGATGTTGGAAGCTTGATCCTGGAGGAGCTAAGCACAAGGCTCACTATATATTTGGTAAGTATAGGTAAGGAATTTTTTTTCTTTAGGTTTAATATGTCAACTTTAAATTATAAAGCAATTGACATACACTTATTAGAAGGTATAGATGTAAATCAAATAGGCATTTGTAAACAAGTGTCCAAAATTCTATTTGGATCACTTAATACAAAGAACCAGGTAAAGGTCATTCTAAATATCACTAACTTCTTGTTGGAGAAATTTACAACTTACTCTTACCCAGTGCCTAACATGAGAAGTAGTGCAATCTCTAGTTCAGCTATGGCTGTTGGTCTTGCAGTAGCACAAATACAGGAACACCAGAGGAGTCTACCATAGCTACAACCATCTCTTCACAATCCTTAGCTGATAGTAAGCCAACTGCTTCATCCTCTCAAAATGATGGAGTTAGTAAAAAGAAGAGGAAGCAAACCAACTTAGTGGTCGTTAGTGAAACTTGTGAGGAACCTAGTGAAACAGTGTCACCCTTGGTCAAAAAGGCAAAGAAGCAAAAGAAAATAGAGTTGACCACTCAAATGACCACCTCTGTATCTTCTCCAAAAGATGTAGTTGTACAAATGGGGAGTAAACGGAATCTAGTGACATCTTTTCAACAAGATGTCACTATTGAATCAAGTACCATCCCAAGTGCAATCTTTAAAGAGTATGCACCCCTTCTTGAGCACTCTCAAGAGGGACAAAGAAGTAATTTGGATGGCGCACACATGAGTGATAGCACATCACTTGAAACTATCACTTCTACTCAGGGGGAGTTGCCAACCTTCAACACTGATCTCCAAAATCTTATTTCTCAAATTTCTTTTTCTTACAATGAAAAGCTATAATCTACTTCTCAAGCTATACCAAAATCAAGTGATATAATTCCTGAAACTATGATTCAAAACCAACCTTTAGATGGTGAGAGGCTAAATGCTGAGGTAGACCTTGACGACATCATGACAAACACAAGGGTTTCATCGGTCTTTACTAGAAGACCATGTGACTCAAGTTTCCAATACACCGTCATGGGCACAATATTATTCACAGACTGCTAGGTTTAAGGGAAGTACTCTTGAGGGGGAGCTACTCAAATCCCCTCCAATTCAATTGGAGGTTTCTCATGCAGAAACAACTCCCAACAAAACCCTAGCTGAAATTGCTCTGAAAATTGAAGCTAGGAGTCCAATTGCCAATGATCCAGCTATTGGGGAGGCAAGTATAGTAGCATATTCAAGTGCCAATTCCTTGCAAGATGAACAAGGGTTTGAGGCCATGGTACATGACAGTAACCTGATCAACTAAACTACAATTCACACTACACCATAAATGACCTATTTGAACATTTCAACATGGGTATTGCTTTAGCTGATGTTATAATAGGTAAGAAATTTTGGCCCTAACACAACATCACATTATGGGTGTTACTGTAGGGTCAAAGGCGTGTTGTTGTATCTCAATAAGGTGTTATACACAACAACACATTAGATTGTGTTACTATAGACCGTGAAAAAGACAAATTTTAATTTTAACTCATGATAAAATAATTCGTTAAAACTAATTGATGTTAAACTAATATTTATTTGTAAAACTAATTGATTCGAATGAAGTGATTTATGAATATTCTTATAAAGTAAAAGTATGTCGATTTATTCAGATGTTATAAATATCAAATTTTTATTGGATTTAAAATTAAATTAATCTTCAAAATTAAGTGATTTAAATAAAATATTTCTGAACTTTTCTTAAAAATAAAAATATATGAAATACAGAAATTATTTATATTTTATAAATCAGTATAATATTTATTTGAATTTATAATAAATACATTTGTACTAAATTAGTATAAATTAAATTTGATTAATGCAATTAGTAACATCCATGTTTATGGAAAATAAAAATCTGTAATAGTTTTAAAATTTTAAAAAAACTGTTACACTCTTAATAAATTAATTATAGTAATCATAATGTGTGAAATAAAAAATATTGTAATTTAATTAAATTAAAAAATGTAAATGAATTGGCATATGGGCTGGGCTATAAAGACAATTGGGTTGGGCCTGTAATATTTGTCTTGGGCGGCTAACACAAACAAGGAGAGGGAGTTCGAAAATTTCAGACAAAACTAAGCGGGGAATAGATTTGGGGAAATATACACTCAGTTTTATAACATCTCACTCGCACTACTTTCAAATAGCGGCGAAATCATGAAAAGCAAATTAGGGTTCATTGGATTAAATGAGCAACGGGTTCAAGGAGCATCGGGTTCAATCAAATTTAAGCGGGTTCGAGAAATTAGGGGTCAATTAGGTTTTAAAAATTAGGGTTCAAAGAGCTACGGGTTGATTTTTTGTTCTTATTTGTATGTATACTTTGTTGATTTATATTTTGTTATTTGTCTTTGTCTCTCTCGCTCTCATTATATCTCCCTGTCTCTCACAATCTCTTTGAATGACAACTTGTTTGGCTAACTGTGTTTGCAGGATTGCATTCTATCCTTCGCTTCTTGACTGGATTCAATGTCTGCTTAAATAGAGGGGATGTTCATACCTGTTGACGGAGAAATTTGGTAACAACAAAATTTGAGGTTCGTAGCCGGAAACAAGATCTGTGATGGCGGTTCTTCGTCGGAAACGTGAACAGTAGTCGGTGGATCCGATGAACAGTATTCGTCGGAAAAGATGAACAGTGTTTGGTGGTGGTGATTATTGGGGGCTGAGATTGCTTAGGGTTAGTGGTGGCTCCTTTGCGCTCTCGCTTCTGACCCCTTGCAATTTGCCTACGTACCCCTATTTATAGGGGATCAAGCCCACGTAGTTCTTGGGGAACAAGAAACCTAATGGGCTTAGATTTCTTATCCCGAGGCCCAGTAGGAAACCTACTGGAAACCGTCTTCTACTAGCTTTAGGAATGTCCGCCGATGAGGCCCAACCACAAAGGCCCAAGGCTCGTCCGCGGCTTCGAGACTTCACGGATAAGGCATCTCCCTGGCCAAGGATAACCCTCTGCTACCAGCTGTTTCTCTAGTCCGCGGACGCAGGTATATCCGTGGTTCACCCTAAATGTTGGACGCATCCTTGTCCCCCGATAAGGAGCCCCTACCAGATTGCAGGACAAGTGATCCCAAACTTTTGGGTGCAAAGTGCAGGATACTCCAAAGTCTCCCAACGAGGACACCTGTTGACTACAGAGACAGAGCTCCCAAAGCACACACCAGATTTCACCCCACATCCCCAATGAGGACACCCATTGACTACAGGAGGAGGCCTTCAGTCCAGGCATACCCCTGGAGGTCTCTGACCACGGACACCGCCTTTCCTGTAGATATGCTACAGGAAGGAGTTCTTCAATAGAGTACCTGCATCAAATAGGTTAGTAATAATAATCTCCCTCTTCCGAGAATCATCCAAAGAACACGTACAAGTAACCATATTGAAGTCCCATCCAAGCTATTTTTCTCACTTAGGGTGCGCCCTAATATCTTAGGGGATAGCTCTAAAAATCAGTTGAACTCCTTTTTTCATATATCAATAGGGCGCGCCTCCTTCACCAACGAGGGCGCGCCAGCATTACTCTTTTCGTATGCATAAGGGCGCGTCTCCCCATACCTGTAGGGCGCGCCTTCTTCCTTTGTAGTAAAATAGATGCCTTATCTTTTCCTTAATTTTAGGCATCGACATCCCAATTCTGACCAATTAACCCGGTTTTGACCCGAATAAAGTTTATACCAATTTTTGGCATAACACTACCAATGTTCAATAGGTATGTTTTGCAATCATATTTATGGATGTGAATATTTTACCTTGTTCTTTTTCTTGGCCGCATTCTGCAGAAGCTGTAGGGCACTCTCTAGTCAGCCTAGTTGTGGACCATATATTTCTGTGCATTAAGGATGCTGGTTAGTTTACTCTATGGAATGAGTCTCCTCTTATAGGCATTAGCTTTTTGTTTGAAATCTACGTATATGTGTCTTTTGAGTATTTATAAAGTTATTCATCCAGCAAGTAGTACTTCTGATTGAATTGTACATAAGATATTAAAGACATGGGCTTTCACTATCCTACTGAGGTATTCAAGAACATTGCCATTTTCCTTTTTTAGTAATTTTTGTTTGGTAATTTACTTCCGGTATTTTATTGTTTGTGAAATTGATGAATTTGATGGTAAATATTTGACCCTTTTGCTGCTTAGTCGTTATATGTAATCAGTAGGTTAGCTATAGTGATGAGTTTTATGTGAGATTATCCAATTCAAATGTATTGGATCATGTCAAGCATGGACTGATTTTGGAGATTTTACACTATGTTACTGGGGTTTTGTGATACCTCTTTATTGTGATTACTAGTAATGATTAGGGGCTTCCTGAAATTAACTGATATTCTTTAAGAGTGGAGGATGATCTATTTCCTATTGATCTAGATTGTCGTTGCTACTGGAAACCAATATCATGGGAATCGAACTAGAAAGTTTAGCTATTTCGATAGAGAGAACTGTTCGATAATAATATTTATTTGTACATAACATTTATGTCTTTTGAGTATTTATACTGTTCTTCATCCAGCAAGTAGTAATGCACTGCTTCTTTTTGAATTGTATGTACAAAGTTCACATAGGTTTTATATTTTTGTGTATTGACCTCAATTTCTCAAGTAAAACTATATGCAATTGCAGATTCAAGATAGATCTATGCCACTTCTTATTGAACATTCAATAAGAAGTAAAAACAGCTGAAAGTGTCAACAGTCCAAGCCCCTACATACAAGTACAGTGATGCACAATTATCAATTCTGTTGGTAGTAGTCAATATTCCAGTAATCAGAAGCGATAAGAGGGCCTTAATAATATGATAGGCTGAATAAAAATGTTGAGACTTGTGAGCAAACTAAGCAGTACTTTGATCCTAAAAATTCATCACCAACTAAACAGTAATTTCTTTTGTAACAACAATAACTGCATGAGTAGATTTAATTAAGATCAAAATATATTGTTTAATCCACCGAATGGTTTCTAGTCGGAAGACTGAGTTAGCAGCAGAGAAGTAACTATATCTACTTAAGTTGTTACCTACAAATAAAATTAATGCCAAGTAACTAACTTCTCTTGATTCAAGCTATTTAGGTGATATTTATATCCAATTAAGTTAAACATGGTCTGGTGTTTGAGATTATTTCAAGGTGATTTTTTATTTTGTGTTTAGGCTATTTTTATTAAAGAAATAATAAAAAGAAGTTGCTTCTTTATTCTATCTATCTATGTCTTGGATTGCATTTTCTTTTATGGTTAATGGGAGAAAAGAACTTATACATTGATTACCGATGTTTTCCTTAAAGTTGTTACCCTACCTAGCTTTAGGCAATGTTTTTTTGTGCCCAAGCAGCTCATGCTACTGATCTAGTCTGAAGTGTAAATTTATGGAGTGTACAATGCTGTTATTTGAATATATTTGTGCTTATTATTATTTGAATATATTTGGTGTTGGTTTTCTATGCATTTAAGATACATCATGTTTATTTTTAAGTGATTTTGGGTGGTGGAATGAGAGGGATGGGGTGTCTAAAGTTTTTGCAGACAAACTATATATCTAAACCCTGCAAGATTATTTCTAATGTTTATATTATTTGATTATCAAATGATTTTCTTCTAATTTACTGAATTTATCAGTTATTATTTATAAAATCTGTTAGGGCATTACCAGACTCTTTTTTGTTTCTCTCACCCAGTGTTCAATGAGTGAGTTTTTAAATTTTAAGGTTCAAGTTAGAGGACATGTACCAAAGTCTGGACATCAGAAAGCCTACTGTACATTATAATTAATCCAAATTTTCAGTTCCTTATAGCTTATGTCTTGTACCATGAATTTGGATTTTCACTCACTTGATGTTTAGTTTATTTGATGGCTTTGACTATGGATATCTTAATTTTTGACTGACATTTTTAGAAAATTCATCTAATTAATGTAATATTTGAAATTTGCAGACACATGCAGTGGCAAAGGAGCTTCTGAAGTATCATTCACAGATTCATGGGCTGGTCATTGGTGGTTCAGCAAGGAAGACCGAGGCAGAGCCACTAGCTAAAAGAGTTAATTTATTGGATCTTGCTTGCATACTTAACTGCACCATGTTATCATGGCATGGAAATTGACAGAGGTCTACTTGCGGAAGTTGCAAAGTCTCTTTTTAAAGCAAAAGAGAAGAAACTAAGGACTGAGCAATCAATAAGCACTAGAGACCTCGGGCAAAGTAGCAGTTTAGCAACAAATGATATCCTGGAGCAAAGTAGAAGAGTAGAAGGATTAGTACTATTATTGATATTGGGCACTATTTAGAATATAAAGTTATCAAGCAACTTTGTATGTAACCATAGTTGGGATGATCTTGGTGAAATTCGATGGCTCGATAGATAAAATAATATTCTAACTGACAAGGCAAATGGGACAGACTCTTATGCAAATGGGACAGTCCCTTTACAAATGAGACAGGGTATGGGACAGTCTCAATTACACTGCAGAAAATAAATAACAGAAATAAAATGCAGAATGCTGAAAACTGAAAAGTAAAAACACCAGAAGTTTTCACTTGGTTCGGCCCCTACACCTAGTCTATGGCCTACATCCAAGTCCCCATGCCAACTAGCATAGAGAATGTATTATATCAACTTTAATAAAAGAACTTACAATCTTTTCCTTGATTACAAATATAGCACCTGAAAGAAACCCTTTCCCAAGCTACCTTGCTACCTAGCCCACTGCTATTCCTTAGCCTTCTAGCTACCTTGCTATACTTTGAAATCAAGCTTGCCACAACCCGGCACAAAGTTGATATGAATACACAAGTATAAGAATAAACAAATTGATTACAACTCAAACTAGGTTTCTTGTTTTTCTGGATATGAATATCTCGGGTATGAAACAAGAAAATGATTTCAGATGATGAAGGATTCTCGTGAAAGTGTTAGCTACAAATCTGAAATGAAGAGTTGTATTTATAAGCAAAGTTCTAACAGATTTATTTTCAAACACAAGATAAGATTGGAAGATAAGTTTGTTTGAAAATATTTGAATAAAACTTTTAAACTAATCTGTTAGTACGTTTGAAAAAGAGATAAATCAAGTAAAGATAAGGCTTGAGAGATTTAAACTTGATTTATAAGATAAGATGGTGAGTTTGTTTGAGATAAGGTTTATCCAGATAAACAAGATACACAAACCCTAACAACCTAATACTAAACCTGCGGGATAGACTTCCAGGAAGATTGAACCAACTGCATTCTGATAAACATTGCTGAGATCTCGGATGATTCCAATCTGAAGTCTTCATTCTGTTGCTAAGAACTCTTATCATCATAAACACTTGAATTAACATTCTCCCCCTTTTATGATGATGACAAAGAAAGCATAAATGCTCCCCCTATCAAAAACACTAAAGGCCTGTAAAACAAAGTTAGAACCAACAGAATATATTGCAGTTTATGATACATGCAATCAATATGAGAATGAGACAACTAAAGAATGAATGAGACAACAGAACAATATACATAAAAGAAACAGTCTCAATCAATAAATACTTAAAACATAACAACCCATCCCTAAACCAGGATGTCCAGTTGTTATCTAAACAGAAGTCTTAAAAACGAAACACCCATCAAAGAAACCAAAATGAAACAAACGTCTTAAAAACATCTCATAATTTCTCCCCCTTCATCATAAAAGGGTCCTTCAATCAGAATCGTCATCAACATGAACTAGAGCTTTGCCTTTGCCTTTGCCTTTTCCTGAACCAGAAGCCTTGTTCTGGGATGAAGGAAACACCGGAGCTGAGCCGTACTCTGAAAATAGCTTGTCAAAAGCTTCCTGAGCTGGTGCCTTCCCATCCCGTTCACGAAGCCATTCAAATATCTTAGCCTTGTATTCTTCTCTGGTCATACCAAAAACTGAAGGTGGAGGAATGGCAGGGAGTGGCAGAGGAGCAGTGATTTCTTCTAAAGTACAATCTCCAATCCAATCTCTTTTCTTGTGCCAATACATCTTGCTCTTGTCTTGCATGGCTGACAACTGCTGAGATAAAAACTTAGTCTCTGACCCAAGCTTAAAAAACAACTTAACAAATTCCTTTTCCCATGCCTTAGCAGAGGAAACCATCCCTTCCTGCAGAGTCCCAAACTCAAAATCTATGGTCTTAGACAACTTGACATCAGAAGTATGCAATACAGAGAGTTTAGCATTGATATCATCCAAAGACGAACAGACATACTTCCTAAACAACTCAAAAGAAGCATTGAGAATACTAACTTCAGAAGTTAGTGATCCAAGAGTTTTGACAGAAGCAAAATGCTGATTAAGATTAGCCAAAGCAACAGAATTTTCATTTAATTTGATCAACAGAGAATTAAGAAGAGTATTGGTAGGCTGATCAAAGGGGTCTGAGGCATAATTAGGAGACTTAGGAATACCACCAACATTCCTAGAAGCATCATCAAAAACTAACTCATTGGACTCAGAAACAACTAAACCATTTAAGGTTAATACTGACAAGTCGAAAATTACGGAAATCTTATCAGACACAGAAGCAGGAGTCAAGGCACAAAAATATTCAAATACTCGAGACAAAAGGCCAGGGTATGGCAAGTGCATAGAACCATGCTTGGCACAGTGACCCATATTGGATATAATCAAGGAAGCAACATTGCACTGAATCTTTTTAACAAAAACAGACATAAGAATACAATCTTGGAAAGTGACTCTATCACGACCGGATTTACGAGGCATAACATTCGTATGAAATAAACGAAACAAAACAAGAGAAACTGGGGTTAAATCATTTACCGAAGGTTTGACTGACACCGAAACAAAATTGTCTCCAAGAATGACCTTGAGCTGTTCCTCGTACTAGAGACCAGGAACATCTTGAAACGCTTGATGAGTTGTCGACGGACAAACTCCCTTGTCAGAAACACCAGTAAGCCGTGCCAGAAGATCGGCCTTAAAACAAACAGGAGTCCCTTGAACTTCTGAGAACACAATATTTCCATCCAAAATACGAAGCTTGGCGTAGAATTCTTTCACTAACTCGGGATAAATAATCTCCGGGGGCGACAACAATGACGAACAACCAACTGAATCAAACAAATCCGCAATACCGATTTTCTTCAGAAGATCCAGATCACACAGGCGTTCCTTCAGAATCAACTTTGACATCACTTTCGTCGAAGTAGTCTCCTTTGCATGTCGCTCAAAAGAACTATCAGACATTCCGCTTGACACTTCCGGTTCAAAATTACCGACCCGTTGACGCTTGGAACCTGAAGCCGCATCAGTTGGGGTACGTTGAGCGGTAGATCGAGAACGAGTGAAAGGGGTAGATTTGCGTGCCATGGATAGAGGCGAGAAAATAGAAAAGAAATGGAGAAAGGTTTTTGATTGTGTTTAAAAAAGAGAGAAGGTGAATAGGAAACTGAAAGGGTTAAGAAGATTAGGTTAAATAAAAAAATGAGAATTGAAGAGATAGAGATTGAAAAGAAGTCGAAGAGATGCATGACAGAAGTAATGTACTGAAAGAGAAATACATGCACGAGTTTCAAGGATATGAAAAGTCTAATCAAAAGATTTACAAAATCTAATGCTATATACACGCATAAACACACGGACAAATAAAATAATAAAAAAAAAAAAAAACACAAATTCATAAACAGGAACCTAATTACTCAAATAATAAATACACAACATATATTTAAGTATTATGACATAATTCATATTTAAACACATAAATTACATAAAATCACGTAATAAATTACAGAGAACACATACCTAATTCACGACGCATTTTACAAAATCTATCTTCAGCTAAAGGCTTAGTGAAGATATCTGCACGCTGTTTCTCAGTAGAAATGTAAATAAGCTCAATATTACCTTTAGAAACATTATCTCGTAAAAAATGGTGACGAACATCAATATGCTTAGTACGAGAATGCATAACAGGATTTTTAGAGATATTAATTGCAGAGGTATTATCACAATAAATAGGAATATTTGAGTAAGAAATACCAAAATCTTGCAATGTTTGTTGCATCCACAAAATTTGAGCACAGCAACTTCCAGCTGCAATGTACTCTCCTTCAGCTGTAGAGAGAGCTACTGAAGTTTGCTTTTTACTATGCCATGCAACTAAACAATCTCCTAAAAATTCACAAGCACCACTTGTGCTTTTTCTATCGACTTGTGACCCTGCATAGTCAGCATCTGAAAAACCGATTAAGTCAAAAGAAGAGGAGCTTGGATAAAATAATCCCAAGTCACTCGTACCTTTCAAATATTTAAAAATACGTTTAACGGCATTCAAATGAGATTCTTTAGGTTGAGATTGAAAACGAGCACACAAGCATACACTATACATAATGTCAGGTCGTGAGGCAGTTAAATATAACAATGAACCAATCATACCTCGAAATTTAGTGACATCTACAGGTGTACCTTGTTCATCCTTAGTAAGCTTAACTGAAGTACTCATCGGAGTTGATTTAGGTGTGACATGATCAAGTGCAAATCTTTTGAGTAAATCCTTTATGTACTTGCCTTGGTGAATAAATATTCCTGCATTAGACTGATTAATTTGCAAACCTAGAAAGTACTGCAATTCACCCATCAAACTCATATCGAATTCCTTATGCATGCAATCAGAAAACCATTTACACAAAGATTCGTTAGAAGATCCAAATACTATATCATCAACATAAACTTGTACTAAAAGAAAGTTATCACGTTTATGAAAAATAAAGAGAGTTGGATCGAGTGTACCGCGAATGAAACCATTGTTCACAAGAAACTGACTGAGACGTTCATACCAACAGCGAGGAGACTGTCTCAATCCATAGACAGATTTCTTGAGCTTGTAAACATAGTTAGGGTACTTCTCGTGAATGAAACCTGGAGGCTGCTTCACGTAGACTTCTTCCTTGAGATAGCCATTTAGAAATGCGCTTTTGACGTCCATCTGATAGAGCTTGAACTTCTTGTGAGCTGCAAAGGCCATTAAGATTCGAATAGCTTCTAAACGAGCTACTGGAGCATATGTCTCGTCGTAATCGATTCCTTCCTGCTGGTTGTATCCCTGAGCAACCAAACGAGCTTTATTTCGAATGATATTTCCATCTTCATCCTTCTTATTCTTGAAAACCCAGCGAGTACCAATGATCTTGGCATCCTGAGGAGGTGGGACGAGTTCCCAAACATCACAACGCTCGAACTGGTTCAATTCCTCCTGCATTGCAACAGACCAATGTTCGTCTGCAACTGCTTCTTGAGCATTCTTTGGTTCAAATTCAGCAACAAAAGCACAGAATGCACATAGATTATGAAGTCTGCTTCGAGTAGAAATCCCTTGATCTAAATCAGTAAGAAGATTATCTGGTGGATGATTCTTCACAGTCCTAGAAGACTTAGGAAGTTGAATATTACTCATTTCTTCCTCATTAGAATTGTCTGCCTGGAAATGAATAGGAGTTGTCTCATTCAAAAGAGACTGCCTCATTTCCGCTTGTGAAGATTTATCCAGAGGAGTAACAGAATTCACATTTGAAACACTATCGGGAGTCTTTGGAGAACCAGAAGATTCATCTGAAGCTTGAGTAGATCCTGCAGAATTATCAGAAGACTGAGATGGACCTGGAGAGTCTTGACTGCTTGATTTGTCAAAATGAGACTGACTCTTTTCAGAATGAGACTGTCTCATTTGGGAATGAGACGATAGATCCGCAATGTCTTCATCAATTTGTGATATATTCCTTGAGGATTCATTGAATGTGATATTGATGGATTCTTCTACTTTGTTCTTGACAGAATTATAAACACGATAAGCTTTGCTTGTTGTAGAATATCCCAAGAAGATTCCTTCCGTGGATTTCGCATCGAACTTGCCTCGATTATTTTGAGTATCTAAAATAAAACACTTGGAACCAAATACTCGAAAATAACTAATGTTAGGAGTCCTTTTCTTAAGCAATTCATACGGAGTTTTAAGCAAAATAGGACGAATAAGTACTCTATTTAAAACATAACAGGAAGTGTGTACCGCTTCAGCCCAAAATTTTCTTGGAAGCTTACTCTCATGCAGTAGAGTTCTGGCAGTTTCCTGTAGAGTCCTGTTCTTGCGTTCTACTACTCCGTTCTGCTGAGGCGTTCGAGGAGCTGAGAATTCATGAGTGATTCCTCTTGATTTACAGAAGGTTATGAAATCCTTCTCGAATTCACCTCCATGATCACTGTTTTCCAAGCTGGCAAGCTGAACAAGGTTCTATTTTCTTGTACTTCAGCTTTGGTAGACCTCGAACCAGATCATGAGAAGATATCTTCCGAAGAAGATCCATGTGAACATGGCCAAGACGTCGATGCCAAAGATACTGTTGATCTTGAACAGTAGCAAGACAAATTTCCTCCTGCTGTTCATCAAAATCTAATACGAAAATATTTCCTTTTCTTTTGGCAACTAAAGCAAACTCGTTAGTATGAGTACCAATATAGCATACATCTTTATCGAACTTAACCTTATGACCAGCATCAGTAAGTTGACTTACACTAATAAGATTATATTTCAAACCATCAACTAAACGAACATTAGAAATGGCAAACCTGTCATTACCAATGGTGCCTTTTCCAATAATTCTGACGGTGTTTGAATCTCCAAGAGTAACTAAGCCACCTTCCTTGGCAACTAGAGATAGAAACTTGGATTTATCACCTGTCATGTGACGGGAACAACCACTGTCGATGATCCATTTATTTCGCGGAACATGGACCTTCAAACAAACCTGCAAGAATTGCTTTATCCCTTAGGTACCCACTTAAACTTGGGTCCTGGTTGGTTAGTATCACGAATCTTATATAAATGTCTATCTGATTTCTTAATCCACATCTGAACAATATTAACAGAAGTATTAGCAGATTTATATCTAGTAGACGATTTATAAGATGAGTTAGAGGAGTGGCCCTTGATACCACATAATCTAGATTCAGATGTAGGGTGGCCAGCTTTGCCACAATCTCGACATTTCTCATAAGGCATCTTATATTTCATAGGAGCTCGCTTATAACCGCCTTGAAATGCACGTTTCTTGATTGACTCACATCCTAAACCTCCTTTATCAAGAGAAGATTTTTGTTCACCAAGAAGAGCATTCAAAGTTCCTTCTCCATGAAAACATTTAGCTAAATCCTTTTCAAGCTGTTCGACTTTCTGCTTTAATTCAGGAACAAGGGGATCAGGAGCACTGTCTTCTTTAACGGTTTCTGAATCAACAGATATTGACTCTTTCTTCAAAGCTTCAAGGCATACATCCTTCATCTCAATCTCATTTTTGAGATATTGATTTTCTTCATTAAGTTTTGAAACCCTTTCAAGCAATGATTTGTTCTCAGCAACTAGGGCTTCTTCCTTCATGAGGTCATCCATTTCACTAAGAACTTCACTTAATGCTTGTTTTAAATAAGCATTCTTTTCTTTTAACTTTTTAACCTGGACCTGCAAATTCAACATAGATGAAGATATATTTGAATTATACTTAATATTCTGTACCTCATCATTATCACTGGAGTCGTCCTCTAGTCCAGCAAAGCAAAGTTGAGCAACTTCATCGTCTGAATCGATCTCCACGTCAGATTCATCATCACTCCACGTAATTAATGCCTTCTTTTTGTTCTTCAGCTTGTAGCAGTCCTTTTTGAAGTGCCCTTTCTTTCCGCACTCAAAACAGGTATCCTTGCTTTGATTTGTTTTACTCTCCTTGCTCGGATTAGATTTGAAGTCCTTCTTTGGAAACTGTTACTTCATAGGTCGTTTGGAAGCATTCCGTTTGGCAAGAAATTTATGAAACTTCTTTGTTAGAAGAGCAATATCTTCATCAGAATCATCAGGAGACTCATCTGCATCTGCATTAAGTGCAAGAGTTTTCTTACGAGGAGCTTCATCTTCTTCATCATATCTACGTAACTGATTTTCGAATTCCTCCAATTCACTGAACAGTGTTAGAGTATCCATAGTCGAAAGCAGTGTTGAATCCTGCAGAATGGTAACCTTTGGAGCAAACTTCTTTGGCATTGCTCTGAGGATTTTCCTATTTATCTCAGATTGAGGAATGATCCGTTCCAAAAGTGAGATGGAGTTCATCAATGTCAGAAACCTCCCTTGAGCATCTCGCACGCTTTCATCTCTTTCCAACCTGAAACCTTCATAGTCACTCATTAGCATACTTAATTTTACTTCACGTACCTTAGACGTGCCTTCGTGGCTGACTTTGATCGTATCCCAAATCTGCTTGGCAGTAGTACATGCTGAGACTTTTCTTAATTCTGTAGCTACCATGCCATTGAGAAGTGAATTCATAGCTTTAGCATTGGAATTCATTGCGTTCACTTCTTCGGGAGAGAGATCCTTGAGAGATTTTGGCTTTCCTTCTTTCATAGGAATTGTGAAACCATTTTCTACAGCATCCCATTCAAATGCATCACGCTGGAGAAAGATTTTCATTCGAAACTTCCAGTCATTGTAGTTTTCAGCACCATGAAGCAGTGGTGGATAATTGTTTGAATACCTATCTGGTTGAGCCATGGATCGCTAGCAAAATAACCACTAAAAAGAGAATTAAATGCACCTGCTCTGATACCAAATGAAATTCGATGGCTCGATAGATAAAATAATATTCTAACTGACAAGGCAAATGGGACAGACTCTTATGCAAATGGGACAGTCCCTTTACAAATGAGACAGGGTATGGGACAGTCTCAATTACACTGCAGAAAATAAATAACAGAAATAAAATGCAGAATGCTGAAAACTGAAAAGTAAAAACACCAGAAGTTTTCACTTGGTTCGGCCCCTACACCTAGTCTATGGCCTACATCCAAGTCCCCATGCCAACTAGCATAGAGAATGTATTATATCAACTTTAATAAAAGAACTTACAATCTTTTCCTTGATTACAAATATAGCACCTGAAAGAAACCCTTTCCCAAGCTACCTTGCTACCTAGCCCACTGCTATTCCTTAGCCTTCTAGCTACCTTGCTATACTTTGAAATCAAGCTTGCCACAACCCGGCACAAAGTTGATATGAATACACAAGTATAAGAATAAACAAATTGATTACAACTCAAACTAGGTTTCTTGTTTTTCTGGATATGAATATCTCGGGTATGAAACAAGAAAATGATTTCAGATGATGAAGGATTCTCGTGAAAGTGTTAGCTACAAATCTGAAATGAAGAGTTGTATTTATAAGCAAAGTTCTAACAGATTTATTTTCAAACACAAGATAAGATTGGAAGATAAGTTTGTTTGAAAATATTTGAATAAAACTTTTAAACTAATCTGTTAGTACGTTTGAAAAAGAGATAAATCAAGTAAAGATAAGGCTTGAGAGATTTAAACTTGATTTATAAGATAAGATGGTGAGTTTGTTTGAGATAAGGTTTATCCAGATAAACAAGATACACAAACCCTAACAACCTAATACTAAACCTGCGGGATAGACTTCCAGGAAGATTGAACCAACTGCATTCTGATAAACATTGCTGAGATCTCGGATGATTCCAATCTGAAGTCTTCATTCTGTTGCTAAGAACTCTTATCATCATAAACACTTGAATTAACACTTGGTAGTTAATTATTATGGGAAGTAATTGATATATAACGTTAGATATTGTTATCAAATGAAAGCAGAATTTAATTGATTTTTAATTTTTATTTTGTTGGAAAATTCAAATCTTCAAATATAATATTCTCATTTGATTCACAAGTGCGCCCCACATTCTGAAAATCGGTTTTATAAATTATAAGATCTTTTGCAACCCAATAATTATGTTACCATAGAGTTCAAAAAATGTTATTCAGATCTATAGTAACATAATATGGTATATTGCAATAGAGTTGTTGCTATGTTGTTATAGATATCTATACTAGCTAGTTACGAGTCAACATAGCTTTGATGTTAACTTAGCCCTTTTCGGGCCTTTAACAACGTTTTTTTGGTTCTATAGCAACACAACTTGGGGGGTTGCTGTTAGGTAATAAATTACACACTGGGGGTGAATGTGTTTTTGTGTTTTTATACTTTTCTTGAAGTGTTTATGGTTATGAACAAAGTAAATTAAATCTTGCAGTGAGATGTGTTAAGACTGTGATTAAACAAGCAATAATAGTGAACACAAATCTTTCAAAACTCACCTAATTTTATATTAAAATTAATAATGTTTTTTTTAATATCCCATATTTTTAGTAATTATTATTTTTATTCCTTGAATATGTTTATGTGTTTTTATGATGTAAAAGGAATAAAATGGTGGAAATTTTATTCCTGTTCGATGAGTTCGTGTCATTAAATGACTTAATATGCTAATTGTTAAATGGTGTTAGTCCCCGTTAGTTTTCTGAAAATATTTACTTAAAGGTATTATTTTCAAAATGCTTATTCTGAAAGCCGATCGTTTAATCGATATCGATAAACTGAATGTGTTTTCCAGTCTTGGGGATCGAATGAATATTTTACTCGCCTCAATATTTTATCTGTGCCAGAAATATGATTTGGTATTTTAACCATATTCACTCGGGCACAGGGTCAGGTTAAAAAATGTTAAAAACAATATTTTTATAGCTATTTTGTTACGTGTTAAACAAATTATTATGTGTTGAATGTTATTTAACAATGTGTCTTATAATGATTTAACATGCGGTGGATTTAGGTGTGGTCCCGTAAGGACCGGAGTATTTTTAGATACTCGTTACGTGTTTAAAATATATTTATATGAAATTATACGCAATCTGGGCATGTGTTTATTAGCGTTTTTACCGAGGTACTTGTTTTATCTTGTTTTGTGTGCGTTTGTATGTACTATATGTGTTTTCGGGGTTTTCTGTTAATTTAAGAAATGTTTCGGTTTCTTAAAATAAACGAACCGGGACCCCACCGGAACGTCAAAACCCATAAATTTGTTTTTTTCATTTTTAGAAAAATCGTAGGACTGTCAAATATTCAATATTTTTGTATTTTTGGGCTAATTATTTTTATTAAATGATGTAATTAGGTCCCAAATAATTCTAGGGGTATTTTTGTGTAAGTATAAATAGTTTTTATTTATTAATAATTATTATAAAAAAATCAGATTTATATTTTATTTTTTAGAAAATAGAAAACAAATTCTTTAAAAAATCTGTTCTTGGTGTTCTTGAGCATCTGAGAATCAAATCCATATTTGAAGATGATTCTGGTATCGAATTTTGATGTTCGAGTAGCCGATTTGAAGCTCTCGATCTTCTCTTTCTTAATCTACCAACAAATCCTTTCAACGATTGGTAATTTTTCAATTCAAAATTTTAGGGTTTATAACCCGAATTGGGGGTTTTACATTTACGAATTGTTTGTTGGTTTTGAGGTTAGAAATAGCTTTCTGGTAAGATTTAGAGTTGATTTAAGTGTTTAATCGTATTGTTTGATTACAGAAATTGTGTGCTTGGGTTTTAATTTTTATCAATTTTGTTTTCAATTTTCTGAGGTTGTTCTTGATGATTTGATATTATGATTTCTGTGGTTAGATTTGAATAAGTTTCAGCTTCATTTTGAGATACATATGGCTGAGTTTCGTTGTGTTTTTCCTAGAAGTCGAGGTTGCCGGACTATATGCCGGTTTTTTGTCGAAGTATCGCCGGAAACGAGGACTCGACGTTTGTTTGTTGTTATTGATGTCGTTTCCGAATTGTGTTGATGGTTTGGATCAACTTTAGACTAAAAATAAAGTCGAACATGATCGTTTTGACCCCAGCAGAGCTGCTAGAGGACCTGTCAGACGGCGACCGGAATCCGGTTTTCCGATGCCCCGACCCGCCGTGTTCTACCTCACCCATCTGCATGTTCTAACCCAAAATTTGACCTGTTAGATTTTTATTATGACATGGGTTTGATCCAAGTCTCCCCAAACTCAATTTCAGTAAAGTGTTTGTGTGATTTATTTGTAAATATAAATCAAAATCCTATTTAAACTAAAAAAACAATTCATTTTAATTCAAAATTAAATTTGGTTAATTATTTTTAATAATTAACTGAATTATTTTAATTCCAAAATTTTATTTTCTTTTATTATTTTCAAAAATTCAAATTTGATTTAATTAGTTATAATTTATTTTTAGTTAATTATTTATAGATTTAATTGATTGATTAATTTATTTAATCAGTTAATTTTATTTATAAATATTTAAATAAAATATATTTATTCATAATTAATTCAAATAATTTCTAAAATTACTTTTGAGCTTTAAAAATTTATATTTAGGTATTTAAAAATCAATTAATATTAGTATTAATTGATTTATTCTTATTTTATTCGTAATAAATAAACTGTTCGTCCGTTTAATATGAAACGAACGCGTATAGACTCAGAAAAATATTCCGCATTCATTAAAAATACTTTCGAGACCTAATTTATTTTGTATTGAAAGGTCTTCGATTTGTGAGTCATTCTGAGTCAATTATTGATCGATAAATCATAATTTTGACCCAATTTCAGTTTTAACCGTAACGAGTCGAACCTTTTGACGAACCGAGGCATGTGTTATATGAATTATGTGATACGTGGATTATGTGTTTATATATCATGTGAATTACGTGCGTAGGTGGGTCAAGAGTCTTTTATTTGACTATTTTCTTTATGTGTGAGCCATCGTATGGGTAGACAATAGGATTTTAGCACGGAGTTCGTCGAATAATTATCGTAAAGACGATTAAAGTTATATCTTTTAATTATAGATGCGGATCACTCGGGTTGATCGGGACCAGACATTGAAAAGAGTGAAATGGGATGGTATTGGATATATGGCTTCTAGCAATCGCATGAGCAGCACATCAGTGAATTATCGAAAGGAAAGACGGTGATGCCATAAGATGTCAGAATGAGGGATTGTGTTATTGCGAGTGTGACTAACTGCTAAAAACCAAAGGCAAGTATTCTTATCGTCACTTATTATTTAAGTGATATTTATTTTGAATCCTATTATGCAAGTATTGCTTTCCCTATTCTTAGTTCAGAATAGATAAATGTTTTATATATCGCTGAATTAAATGCTTATTATGCAAGTACTCTCTGTTATTCTATGTTCAGAATAGTTAAATATTTTTACTTATCAAATTACTGAATTTATAAATGTTTTAGATTCTGAGAAAAATGATTTTGTTGAGAGTATTTCTGCCCAAGTGAATGGGGGAATAAAATAAAATTTATAAGGGTGTCGATTATTATGACCCCTTTTCAATAAAAGATTTTAATATTGGATGAATGCGTAACTGACCGGGGCAGACGGTCCAGCGGAGGGCCATGTATTATATGAAATATTTATAATACAAACTATGCCACAAGCAAACATATTTCCTTTTGTTTGAGTACTCGTATTTTGGGACATGTTTCTACGAATCATGATCCAGTGCTATCACACGGGCTGATTAGCATGTGATAGTACGTCCGTCAGAGAAAGATTCCAATCTAAATTATTATATTATTTTTTATAATCATATAATATATGATTTATCAAGTATTTTGGTTTTGGATAAAAGGTGAAATGCAGTTTTGATTCAGTTTTTGATTTATGCTGATACTTACCTTGTTGTTAAATATCAAAGGTGGTATTAATAGAGAAGATTGATGTTGACTTCAATATGGGATGTTGTGAGCATCAAAGTTCGTATTGATATCTAATTTGATATGACATCAAAATGAGTATTGATATCACGAGTTCGGTTTTGAATAAAGTTTATGATTCAGTCCAGGGTCACTGTTTCCTATTGCGGTTTACGATATTTCCGTAAACCCTGTTTTGCGAGTTTTATTCTCGTCAAGATTTAAAGTATTGCTGAAGCATTTTCGCTTAAAAATATCAAAATGGTTTTTTAATACATTTAAGGAACCAATTCTGGGATTCCTTAACTAAAATTTCTGGTTCAACAATTATGATTTTAAATGTTCCGCTCTATTGCAAAAGTCGGTTTTATATCAAAAAGACCATATATATGCTATAATGAACTTGCTGAGCATTTCTTTCACTCATACTTGCCTGTTTTTAAATTTAACCTTCCAATGAGGATTAGCGCTGTTTATCTGTGTAATTCGAGAAGCAGAGAAAAAGCTTTTGGAAGGTGGTTGGTCCAGGGTTTGCGAACTAGTGTAAGTTCTATTATGTAAAGTTTTTTATACTATATTATATTATAGTTGTGTATTGTATAGTTGAGACTAGTATACTTCTTTTCGAAGTTATACTAGCAGGTTTAGTTTTGAGTTTGTAAATTATTGAAAAGAGTTTTAAAAGAAAGTGAAAAATTTATTGGTGGAATTTAGAATTTTTATTTCTAGAACTGTAACCTTAAAAGATCTTGGATTGGTGTGGGGTCATATATGCTAAATATCTTCTGCTGGCATTTGTTTATTGATTAAACATGTTATTTTGGATTGAAGTTTTATTGTGACGACCAAATCCTCTGACCCCGGATTTGGGGGCGTTACAGTTTTGCTACAACATTTCTATGCTCTTTGTTGATAAATAGCTTAGCTTCTTCCTTGAGAGAATATAAATGATCTCAATTATTGTTTCTGAAAAAGGACCAGTGTTAGTTTTATATGATAGTTAACTACGGGTTTACACAATGTATAATAAGAGATGCTATTCACTTTAGTAAATTGTCACTAATCATTCCATTTTAGGAAAAGTATATCTTCCATTTCTGGCTTAGCATATCTTTGCATACTGTGTTAACATTGATCTTCCTTTGTCAGTTAATCTTCACCCTTGATCTTGCACACTCTTCAAGCTGCTTTTTGTAGACTTGTCAATTCAAATGTTGGATTGTTTATTGATTATTAATCTTGGATATTGAACTGGTCTGCACTTTGTACTTTGAGTTTTACCTCAAGATCTCCAGTTTGGTATATAGAGAACTTGACATCTCGATAAGTATATTGGCTTATCGAGATCTCTCATTACTCTATAGTTGATTTGACTTGTAGAGGTCTCTGAGTTCTCAATAAGAGAATTTAGCTTGTCGATATCTCTCCACTTCATGTCTTTACTTTGGCTTATAGATATCTCTTAGTTCTTTAGTGACTAATTGACTTGTCGATAACTCAGTGTTCTCTAGTGATATTTGACTTGTCGATAACTCAGTGTTCTCTAGTGATATTTGACTTGTCGATATCTCAGAGTTCTCTTGTAATAACTGACTTATCGATATCTCAGAGTTCTCTAATAATATTTAACTTGTCGATAATTCAGAGTTCTCTAGTGATATTTGACTTGTCGATAACTCTGAGTTCTCTAAAGAAGAAATGATTTGTCGATATCTTCAATCTTCATGACTTCAATTTGGCTTGTCGATATCTCTGAGTTCTCTAGTAGCTTTCCTGACTTCTCTATAAGTCATTCTGGGGTTCTCGAATAACTTCTCTATAACACTAAATCTGTGACTTGTAGAGATCTTGACTTAGAATATTTTTCTCAAAATAGATTTATTCAACTCCAAGCTTCTTCATAATTCTTCTGAGGAATGATCCTTGTAACGCCCCTAACTCCGGGGTCAGGAATCTGGGTCGTCACTCAATTCTTCAATCATGTGTAACCTGCATTAACTCAATAATCCAATAATTCCATATCACAGACCCCCAATCTCACACACTCACAAGTTATAGCCTTAGAAATGTCGTACAAAAAGTATCATCTGATATTAAAACTCAAATGTACTTTACAGGATCTCAAACAATTATTCATAACCTCTATATGAAGTTACAATAATTACAAGTGATATCTTATAACTATCTGATACTCTGGCCCACCTGAGACAAAGCAGCCAGGGATTCTCCCCATGACTGCAAGCGACTAAGTCTCACACTGGCATGCTGGTTATCTGTTATGTTGTGTCATTTAAAAGAAAGCAAGAGTGAGCTATAATGCCCAACATAATAATGTACCGTATGAAATGACTGTATGATAAACTCAAGTAAAATGTCATATATGATAAATATATTTTCTTAAAAAATAGTTTTCCTTGGTGATACACACCTTCTTATGAAAACAATTATTTAATGGATTATTATCCTGCGAATACCTTAATGGTAAACCCAGCACCTAGGCTCGGGTTACAATATTGCATCACAATTCCAATTGGAAGAATAGGACATTCGTTGGAGCTACCGCATACGATGATCAGTCGAACTACGGAAATAGTAACCTAATCTACTAGTAGAAGGACGACACCTTCGTATCCCGGTTATCACCCTAGCCGCATTCGGGCTTTATATGCTTCCCCATTCAGTCCTGGTATATTTTGCATACTTCGTATGTCCTTCAGTACACATGGTACCTTCTCATACGGAAAATAAATATGGTAGTCTCCCCAGTCCATGAATTACTGGATCTCTACCCCTCCCTTATCCTATATCATCTACTTGGAATCATCGGACTATATCGAAATTTCCTCAAGCGTTTTGCTTGTTGATAAGCATAGCTTTACCTGATATATATATATATATATTTATATATATACTTCCGAAAGTTTTTGGAGGAAGTACTAAGGATGTGAGTTGACCGTTGTCAACAGATAAGTAAATAAGGGGGAGATTTTCCTTTGAAACTATATTCAAAATATTTAAAATAAGCCGAGATAATACTCTCCGACGATCTGAAATTATTCGAATGATTTTCCGAAAATCAGAAAGTATTTTAAGTCCGGTTTTATGATTTTTAAATCATAAATAAATCTTTTAATAAATAATTAATAAATAAATATTAATCGATAAATAATTAAATTTCGAATAGTTATACTTTTAAAAGAATATTGAAATAATATTCCTCAACTTATTTATGTTTAAATAATATAATAATTTTTAATATTTAATCGAGTTTGAAATAAATATTCGTTGGAGAATACTTCATCCATAATAAATTAATAGTTAATAAATATTTATTTTTCGAGCAACAAAATATAGTTGAGGGAATACGATCTTTGAAAATTGCTTTAATAAAAGTTCGAGGTGTTGAATATTTCGGAAGTGGACGTTGAGTCCCTTGGAATAAAATAATTACGGATTTTTAATCGTCCAAAACATCTCCGGGATGATTCCCTGGTTTATATTTTATAAAACAAAACTGACCGACTCTCGGTCTTACGACTTATACATCACGCTCTACTATAGCGTTAATATTCTTAATTAAAACACCTCTGGAATACTTCCGGGTTTTCATCAATTTTTACCGACCGATCCTTGGTCTAAGTTATATACGTACCATGCTACTCGCTAGCGTTAATGTTTTCAAATATAAACTCCTTCGGGATACTTTCAGGTTTTTATAACTTACTCCGACCGACTCTCGGTCTAAATATAACATTTCAACTCGTTATGAACATATACCAAAAATTATCAATAACTGAGCAATGTAATATATCTCAATTTCGTAAAACGGTTTAAAGCAATCTCATGCATATATCACAGTTTCTAAAATATTCACAACACAACAGTTCTCAAAAGTTAGGGTTTGAAAACTTTCCTGGGTATCTCGAGGTGAAGGATGCTCTAGGTTCCGCTCGGGAATCTATAATCATAAACAAAATTCATTTTGTTAGGTCTCGTTCTAATTTACGGCGACTCGCACTCACGCACTACTTATTATGCACCCTCTCAACTTATATTACCCTTATTATTTCTTTAAGTCCTTGCTCTCATTACGGTCATTTCCTTTTTCGAAGTGTCTTAAGTCCGTTTTCATTTTCCTCGTCGGCTCCGCGATGGATTCTACGGTTTTCTAATCGCGCGGTCTCGGCTCCGATATCTTTATAAAATTGAAAAATCATTATTTTCACTTGAAATTTTTATGACACTTAAGAAAGTCAATTTACTACTCTATATAAAAATTTTATGATTTATGAACATTTTTAAGTCGATTCTTTTTATTATCAAATTTCGTAATTCGTAGCAGTTTTTGTCGCGTAAATCACTTTTAGTAAAACGGCCATAACTTTTGATCCGTAAATCGGAATCATGCGATTCAAGCGCCTAAACAATCCTTATAACATTGTATATCATAATCAAGTGTTATTTTTCAAGAAACTACACATCTTCGGGACTTTCTGCAGAAACTTAAAGTTACGTTTTATTCATTTTAGCGAGATTACGGTTATGATTGGAGTTTCGTTTATGCCTTAAATATTTATACTACCACCAACAATCAACATATCATCATCACCACACTAACGCCTCTCAATAACATCATGTTCTTGAGGCAACAACAATCAACCTTAAATCTACTTAGCTAAACATCAAGATTACAACAATACTTTCACCAAAACTAGGTTTACAACTATGTTCTAAAAGAATCTTGAACTTAAATCTTAAGTAAGGATGGGTCAAAGATTTATACCTTTCTTGAGAGTTTGAGATGTGTTCTTGATGATGGTGAAGTCTTGGGAGTGTTAGTAGGGTTTTTGGAACCTAAAACAACCATTAAAATCAAGAAACCAAATAAAAGTTACTATTCATACTATTAACTATCATCTTTCTTGAATTTATTTCACCCCTCAAACCTTGATAAAAAAAGCTTAAAGTTTAGGTGGTATGAAGCTTGAGAATTAATGGGGGAATTTTTCCATGGCTAGAGCTTGGTGTTTTGATTTTGATTTCTCCTTTCTTTTTGATGAAGCCGAATGGTGATGTTTAAGGGAGAGAGAGAGAGAGAGAGAGAGAGAGAGAGTTTTTGTGTTACTTCTTGGTTGCTTCTTGCAATAATGTGTGATATCTTGTTTATTCTTCTAGTATAAGTTATATGATTGATTTTTGTTGCCAAATCTCTAGACAATTCTAGCTAGGCATTTTAGATTACAAGCTAAGCTAATTAGCTTAGCCATTAGCTTCACTATTCTCTAGCCCTAGTTGATCATCCTACTTCCTTAGCTCACTATTTAATAAAGTAACCATGGTTACTTTTCTATCACGGTTAGTTAGTGCGTTACGTTTATTTAATCATTTACGCGTTCGTTCGGTCGCTTAAACGTTTTCGTAATACTTTCTCGCAAACGGTTCGCGATATAAATCCTTTCGTATTTATTCCTCATGTTTTGAAGTATCGTCCTTGGATATAAATTCGTAGGGTTTTAAATTCGTAATTATATTGTGATCCTCGTAATCCTCGATAATTCGTAAATATGGTCATTTTTCAAAGTTCGTTTTCTTCGAAAACTAATAGCGTTTACATACACTCATTTGGTACATATAATCATAATATCAACTTCGAAACTCATTTTCTCATGCACAACATAGTGTGGGCTAAAACGTTATTCCCGTCTGTCAGGGTTACTATTCATTAAGTATTTTACAAGGTCTCAAAAATTCGAGTTATTATATTACTATTCATAAAGGTCTTTTACTGATGTCAAAAAATTGGGTCTTTACAATCCTCTTGATCTTCTTCCAGATAGAATTCTTAGGCTTGATACTGTTTAAAGAAAAAGACTTCAATCTGCTCTTTAACATTTTTACAGACTTTAAATGTTACAATATAAAATGCAAACTAAGATTACAATACAACTTACTTAGGGTTGTCAATTTGACCTAGTCTTGTTATTGTACAGGCATGTCTTGCACAACTTAAATCAATCTATGGCGTAGTGTCACATGGAGGTTCACCCACCAAGTGAACAACACACTGTCAAAACCACAGTTCCTACTATGAGTCCAACTGTGACATTTGTCACAGGTGCACCATCCACCACAACCACCCTACAGCCAAACACCGACCAACCTTCCACCTCAACCCAACAACCACATCCTCTTACCAACTGGTTTTAGGATACACAGGCTCAACCCCAAACTGTAAATGAAATTCATGTAGATCAAATAGAAGGGTTTGCCAACATAGCTCAACAACTACTCACATCTGACATGTCAAACCGGGATTATCAAGAAATCCTTCTAAACTATAGGAATGAAGTTGAAGATCAACAAGAAAAGATCATAGATGCAGCTGAGAGATATGAGAATGTGGATGATTGGCTATCCAAATCTTTCACTATTGACATGGAGGAAGCTCTCTCAAGATTCAGGGAAGACTATATTATCATTCTTGGCTGCAATGCAAAAGAGCTTATACCACCTCAAGAGGTTTATGATGCTGTCACATAGATTCACAAAGCTCAACTCAAGGCATTCAACTTCACTGGTAAGGCCCTAGAGAAGAAACTGGAAAAACATCAAGAACAAGTCAAGCACACAGTGAATGCGAAAATAGATTAGCTTCTGCCTTGTCAAAGGGAAATCAAGAACAATTTCAAAAAATTTACTGATAAGGTGGCCAAACTAGATCTCAAATATGTGGAAGCCAGTATAAAGCAACTAAAAGAGTCCTTGTGGCTCTACATACAGTTATCCAGGGTCAAATTTCTCAAAACAATGACACCAAGGTCAAACTGGATCAATTATACAAGTCCAGGTATGAACCATCTTCCTTGATAATGGATGAGGTTAGAAGGGTGGTTCAAGAATCATTTGGAGGCGCTTCTATAAATTGAATGCCTATCACATCTACTTCTTCATCTTCTCAAAATCAAGCTTTACACAACCAAGTAGTTGAGCTTACAACCTCCAATGCATTTCTCACATCTCAAGGCTCTCAGCTCACCTCTTTAGTTCAAAGTCAACGACAAGAAATCAAGTCCCGGATAGACTCCCAGAAATATTTTCAAATACAGACAAATGTGTCTTTAGGAGCTATCATGGGTGCTTTGAAGCTCCCTCTATAGGAAACTCCTCAAATGGTAAGGGCCCAGATCCCTCAACATGTCACCTTGCCTGCTAACAAGCCTAAGGGGGATGATGGAGCCCAAGCTAAAATCAAGCCAGAATGAAGATGATGTTGGAATTGAAAGACTCAAGATGGCAGTTGAAGGCCCTTGTCTTGACAAGGAGTTTGTTGATTTTCTTGAAGGCCTAAGAGTCTCACTCAACTTAAATCACTTTACCTACAAAAAGGCTGTGAATAACAATGTCAACTTCCTGAGAATGGTGCTAGTCAAAAGATAGAACTTCAGGGAAATGGGAATTATGGTGAATGTAAATGATTCTAGTGTTGACAGGTGCATGCAAGTCTTTATCTCATTTTTAAAATCAAGAAGAGCCTCAGAACTGGACATCTTCATCAACAAAGTAAAAATGATGAGTCCAAAGGACACTCTTTTGCTACATAAAATAAAGAATGATCATATAGGAGCTTTCCATGAAGCCTACCTATAACCAAACAAAGGAGTATACTTGAAGAATGCAGACACCATTCTACCAAGAACCCTAATTAATGAAAAAGATGATGACTTGGATGATGATGAGCAAAAGAAAGATGGGCACAAATCATTTGGATTAAATCCAAGTCAGTCAAGTAGAGGTAGTGGGAGCCATAAGGATGCTAAGGGTAGCAAGGATAGTCAAAAGAAGGGAAAGGATGCATGAAAGAAATGAGATAGAAAGGGTGGAAAAGACTCCAAAAAACACTAATAACCCAAAAATCTAAAACTCTACCAACATCAACCCAAACACCTAGCCAAACACAAACTCATAACATCCAAACCTCAAAGCCTAAGTACCTATACAACCCTGCATTCAACTCTCTACTCAAAATACCTATCACAACTAAAACTCCTCAAACCTCCTTCATTCAAACCTCCAACTAAAACTCAGTTCAAATCTACTGGGAGAAAACCAAGGCAAATAAAAGTTGAAGTTGGTGCTCTTTGGAACTGTTTTAACCAGGATGATAATCTACCTATCTCAGAAAATATAACAAATGATAGCTATCACAAACAGCTAGCTGAAGATATAGTCAAAGTCCATGTTAATTCTTTGGGAGAAGTGAGAATTTACTTTAAGGATGACACCTTCAACTTGCTCAAAAAAGAAGTTATTGAAAACTACTCCATTGTAGAGCTTGAAAGGGTAATCGGTTTGATGAATGCAAAGGATTCTTTTACCAGGATGAGGAAGGTTGAATTAGTTGAAAGGTTAAGAGAGAGAGATGAAAGACATGCTAGAGAAAAGGTTGAGAGGGAAGAAAATGAGATGAAATATGACAAGGAAATTGAGATGTTTGAGCAGAGGTCTAATGTGCTGAAGGCTAAAGGGTTGAGTAGAATTTCTCCTGATGGTGTGTTTCTGAATGTCAAGACTCATAAATTATCAAGGTAGAGAATACAGTATCTTGACAATTACTCACTAAGTGAATGGCTCAAACTGGTAAAAGCTTTAAGATGAACTGAAATTATTGAAGAACTTGAGTGTCTTGTCAGACTCAAGAATTTGATTAGAGAACAACCAGGTTATGAGAAATTCAGATGATCATGTAAACTCAACTCTAAATGTAACTGCAAGAATGTATAGAATTTGTACTTTGTAAATATGTTAGGTTTTATTTTAATTTTAGCTTGGGGTTAGTCTTGTTATCAGGTATAAATTTGTGACAAGTAATCTTCTCACAAATTGGGGGAGATTATTGTACAAGGCATGCTTGTATAAAACAAGACTAAGTCACTTAACAACCCTAAGAATTAGTTGTATGATAATCTTATTATATTTTGTATTTGTATTTCTTGAGTCTGTAAAAATGCTAAGTAGATTAGACTAGAGGATTTTTCTATAAACAACCATCAAGCTAATGAATAAACTCCAGAAGAATATCAATCCTGATCATGCCTCATAGAGAAGTGTAGAAGCTTGGAGTTGAATAATGTTGTTCAGAGAAAAATGTTCTAAGTAAAATAAAGACAAGTCACAGATCAAGGAATATAGAGATGTATGTCGAGAAGTAAAAAGTGTCTTGTAGAGAAGTCCCAAGAGATATCAACAAGTCAATCTGCATATAGAGAACTAGAGATATCGACAAGTCAAAAAGTCCATATAGAGAACTATAGATATCGATAAGTTAACGTCTACTTATAGAGAACTGGAGATATCGACAAGTCAAAAGCTTATGTAGAGAACTAGAGATGTCGAAAAGTCATTCTACTTGTAGAGAACTGGAGATCTCGACAAGTCATAAAACTTATCGAGAAGTAAAGATATCGATAAGTTAATTTACTTATCGATATGTGACATCTCTATACAATAAAATAGATCTTGACAAACAACCTGGGAATTCAGAATTCAGACAACCTGAAGATCCAAGATTATCAGCCAACAAACAATTCTATCACTGAATTGGAAAGCCTACAAATGTAGCTTGAAGAATACAAGATCAAGGGCCAAGATGAACTGAAAAAATGAGGAGCAGAGACCTAGTAGATTCTACACAGATATGCTGCACTAGAAATAGAAACAGACAAATGAGCTTTAAAAAATGTGTTAGTCTATTTTAGTGCAAGTTATGTAAACCATGCATGTTGATCTATAGAACTTGTCACGGGTCCTTAGTTCAGAAGTAACAAAACAGATCTAGTAAATCTTGTAGTATCTCAAGAGAAGTAGTTGAGTTCTTATTTTTAAGAACACATATTTGTAGCATAAACATATTTGATCTAATACAAATTAAGTGAGTTTTGATAAATTACTTGTGTCTTTACATTTAGTCTTTTATCACTGCAAATTTATCTCGCTGTTAAGTTCTAAAAGCCATAAGCATTTAAAGATTAATCAAGAAAATAAGAAAACACATTCACCTCCCTCTGTGTTGCACCTCATACCTAACACCGAGGACGGAATCCATATAAAGGCGGTAGATTGTAATATCCTGTATTTTCAGAAGTTATTATTTTTATTATTTGAATGTGTTTATGTGATTTTTTCCAATTTATAAGGAATACAATTTTGGAATTTTTTCTGTTTCATGAGTTTGTGTCTTTAAATGCTTAATGTGTTAATTGATAGTTTGTATCAATTTCTGTCAGTTTTATGAAACTATTAAATTACTTTAATTATTTTGAAAAAAAATTAAAAGAAGATAGTTTCATTGTTATCGGTAATTAGAGTTGCTTTGTAATTGTTGGAATTGAGTGGATTTTTTTGTTATTGTTTGTGCCCTAGAGACAACACTTTTATGTTTATATTATGAAATATTTGGATTATTAATTATGATTACATGGATTATTCTTTAGTAATTTATCATATCTTTATTTTCTGCGATAAGATGTTAGATTAATAAATGTCCTTGGAATATGATATGTAAATCTATATCTCTAAGTACGTGACTTAGAAATGAGATTATGAGAATAATATTGATATTCCTAAAGGTCCCTAGTCAAGTATTATTGTTAAGGGACGATAATAAATATATTGAGACTAGTGTGTTTGTTGGCTGATGATCACATGTCATTGATCATAGGTATGGTGATACTAAAGTCAAAACACAGGCACATGTATTAAATACATGATGTTGGATTGACTCGTTGTGAGATACTACATGTTTATAGTGTCATAAGTTAATCTCACATTGATAATGATGTATTGGTCCTTTGACTTGAAATCATTATATTTCTATACGAGAATTAATATACTTTGATACTATTAAAAGTTATCCTTGACCGGGTAATAATAAAAGTAGACATTGGCTACATTATGAATCATATGAGAAATATGAATGATCTAGATGGGATTTAGCCCTCCTTTATTAAAGGAGTGATATTATTGGCCTCTTGATTGAGTAAGACTATAAAATGCATGGCCGTGCTCAAATACTGATTTGTTTAATAGTTTACTCATTGTTCAAGGAAAGAAGGATTGAACGTTAACGGAGGTTGACACAATGCATGCCTCGAGTTTGATCTATAATATAAGGCTAGAGGGATTATATTACATTGTACATTATTTACGAAAGGTTTAATTGATCACCGATTTAATTATTATTACTTGGGTGACAATGATGTATTACTAGATGCCGCTCATTGTTTATGATTTTAAATTAGATTTAAAATTGTTGCCAACGTAATAATAACCTAAAGGGTCGCACAAAGAATGATTGGAGGATTATTTAATTTAAATTCGGATTTAAATTAAATGTAAGTAATTCGAATTATTTGTTATTAATTAAGTGTGACTTAATTAATTAGATAAATAGGAAATTCGAATTTAATATTAAATCTGAAATTAAGTTATTGGATGATTAAGTGAGACTTAATAATACAATAATTAGAAATTCGAATTTAATAATAAGAATAACTCTAAAATTCAGTTTAGGGTTGGAGGCCCATTAGCTCTTGCCTATATAATATATTTTTCTAATAGAATTAGGGTTACACGCTTTATTTGATAAAACATAAACCCTAGCAGCTTGAAGAGAGATAGAGAGAGCAAGAAGGCGGCCTCAAGAACGTGCTAGTACACACCCATCCTCCGGGCGATCATTCGTGTGGATACCTTCAAGGCGTAGATCGTTCCAGCGACGGGCTACATGGTGATCATTCAAGACCTCCATCTTTCCATTAACATAAAGCTTCTTAAGGTAAACATACTGAACTACGAATTAAATATTATTTTTCGCATGGATCCTGCGGAGGGTTTCGATTTTTAAGGTTTAAATTTACGTTTTTTGTTACGTTTATGTGCTAAAAACCCTTCAATGGTATCAGAGCTACTTGCGAAAGGTTTTTAGTTTGTTTATGTGTTTAACCGTTTTCGATATATGAGCATGTACGTGATTCACCATGATTTGATGTAGATATAATATGCTTGTATATGTATGGTTTTGAATATATGATATTCATGTGAGTTGTATAATCATAAGATTATTATGTAATATGTATATATACTAATATATATACATGATTTATGTTTATTTTAATTATGAGAATTGTATTAGATACGGATTCTGAATTGGCTGCCGCAAATTTGCTGAAATCTGGGTCTGGTGTCCGATTTACGCAAACGAATACCCTATTTGATAGGTAAATGAGCGTCTGAACAAAACTGATAGCTATATGTTAGGTCACACACACACACTGTAGAGGGGGTGAATACAGTGTATAGTACACTCAAATCGAACTTTAAGAACTGAAGTAACAGAAAACAAACTTTATTGAAACAATAAACTCTGTTACAGTATGAAACTGTTACCTCTCAGTGATGAACAAATATCACGAGAGCTGCTAGGGTTACAATGAATAATCTTCTCGAATAATGATAACACTTATAGTGTAAACCCTATGTTTGTGTTTATATACTACACAGTTACAAGATAATCGCTAATTGATATGGAATATAATTCTGCTTCCTAAAATATATCAATCAGATATCTTTTCTTCCAAGTATTCCATTCTTTACAGAATTCTTTCTTCATGCATATCTCTTCTTATGTTTATCTTGATCTACTTTCCTTTAATCAGCTACTGTCCTTATCTGATCGTCCTTCAGCACTTAAGTTCTGATATCTATCTTCTGATGATTATCTCCTGATAACGTAAGTACTGATATCCTTAAGTCCTGACTTCCAGTATAAGTACTGATCAACAGTTAAGTACTGATTTATCCTGTTCAAGTAAGATCTGAAAGCTAAACATAAAACATATTAGCCATGACATTATCAAATATATCTAACAATCTCCCCCAACTTATAAATTAGCATAATATACAAGTTTAACAGATATTTGATGATGTCAAAAACATTAAGTACAAATGCATGAGAATTAGACTAGATAACTACAACTTACAGTCCTTAAAGCTTTACCAATATTCAACTTCTGATAACAACTTCAGTCTGTATAAATATCAGAATTTAAGCAGTTGTAGATCTTCGACTTGGCTTCATTATTTTCTGATCTCTCTGATGTCAGGAGTTGTTCTGAGATAGTTCTTCAACAAACATTTCTCAGCATATCTGAGTTCATCAATCATTCTCCTTTCGACACCTTTAAGCTCTGCAGTATCTTCACCAGTTTGAAAGATTGCAGCTCTGAGATCATTGATCTTTGCTTTTCTCAACTCCTGATCTAGTCTTATGACATAAGCTTTGTCAGACTCCAGATTGAATTCAAGTCCCTTAATACCAAGATATGTTCTGATCAGTGCAGTATTAGGCTTCATATCAACAATATCACCATTGTGATCTCTGTACTTTGGAACATATGTGCTGTCAGACTTAACAGAATAAAGCCTTTTCTGTCTCTGAATCTGTTCTTTTAAGTAGTTTGCAGCAGTCCCTGTTATTCTGTCATCCACTTGAAGTAAGAAAAGTACATGCTCCAATTCTTCAAAATACTTCAATGGAATGGTATTTTGTCTTATATGATAAACCCTACCATCTGTCATGAAATATAACATGATGTATTCTTTCAAGTAGGTATGGTAAACCATCTATACAGATTCTAGTTGATTCAATCTCTCAGGAGTTGCTCCAATACCCGGTTCACTCAAGGAAGTTGGATCATTGGTAGTGTTGTGTACTCTTCTTTCATCAGCACTTTCCAATCCAGTTTTATCTCTTGCTTCCTTTCCAGTGACTACTCTTGCTTCAAAACCACTTGCAGTAGTCTTCAAAGATTGAGTCTGTTTTGCTTTAGTGAATCCTGGTAGAAGTGTCTTTGATCTATTTTCTGATATCAAGTTTACTTGAGCTATGTCAGAGGTTACTTGCTTCTTCTGAATATCAGAACTTACAATTTCTTGACTCTGAACAACTTGAGCCATGTCAGAGGTTGTTTTAAGAACTTTTCTTGAAGTCAGAGCAAGATCATCCTTTACATCAGTAATTTCTTCTTCCTCAGGAGGTACATAAACCTTGATAGGTTCACCAACCTTTTCTTTACCCTTGGATCTTGGATCTATCTGTGGTTGTGATCTAGCCAATGTTGTTTCAGTATGTGTCCTTTCTTTGATCACAATGCCTTTGAGTTTTGGAAGTGACTTTTTACCAGAAGCTTCAGATTTAGATGTGACTTTCTCTGATTTAAGTCTGGCTTCTTCTTCCTTTAAACTTTCCAAGTCCATTCCTGGATTTTCTTGAAGAAATAACCGTCTTGACATTTCCTCATCAAGATCTAAAAGTTCATCAAAACTTAACTTTTTACCAGCAGCAGAACTTATTCTTTTCTCAGTATCAGAACTTGTCCTGTGACTAGCTTGTCTTGATGTAAACCTTCTACCTTGACTATGACCGCTACCCATTCCAGAGTATCCTTGGTCATCATTTCCATCATCCTTTCCTTGCAGTATCTTGATAGTTTTGCATTTGGACTTAATTACCTTCCCCCCCTTTTTGGCATCAGCAGGTAGTAGAAGAGAGAGAAGCAATTCCACTGAGGATTGGATTTCAGTTAGTTGTGATTGCTGAGAAGCTTGATTTTTCAGAATTGCATCAATCTGAGCTTGTTGATGATCTTGAGTCTTCTCAATATAAGCAATCCTGTCAATGGTAGGTTGGAAGAACTTTTTCTTATCAATTTTCCAAACTTGTTCCTGTTTGATAAAGTTCTCCTGAATCTTGTGTAGCTCTGCATGAGTAGTTGAATGAAGACCTTGTAAATGTTTATTACTCAATGCAGTGACTCTAAGCTCAGTTTTGAAATCATCAGAATTTAACATTTCATCAGCTTTAGTCAAGTGCTCAGCAAGATGTTTTTCAGTTGGAACACATGAAACTGAGTTCCATTCCTTAGTCCACTCCTGACCTGCAGGAGTTTCACTCCAAGGTACTGGTGCTTCCCCGGTAATAAACTGCTTAACCAATTCAGACTTAGGAAGAGTCTGTTGAGGAGTATGTCCGGAAGGACCTGCTGCATCAGTATCTACAACATGAGCAGTTGGAGCAGCATCACCAGTATCTCCATCATGTGCAGCATCAGAACTTACAGAATCAGTATCCTCTTATAAAACAACATTGTGAGTAGCAATGGAGGCTTCAGCATCCTCTAATTGCTGATCGGATACTAAGTTCTGATCAACAACCATATCCTGATGCTCATCTAAAGTCTGATCATCAGTATCTAGATGTAGAGAAGGTGTCTTAGATAATTCTGGAGTTTGAACAGCATCAGTAACAGGTGTTGGTGAAGGATTTGGTGTTGTTGGAGCTTCTACGAGAAATACTTCAGACACAACCAAGTGTTGAACATCAATATCAGCACTTGTGCTTGGATCAACAAGAGACACATATGGTGAGTTAGCCTTGTCAGATACAGTTTCCTGCGATGGAGTTGATGGAGAAGAAGTGACTGGAGCAAATTCCTTGTCTTGTGAGATCAGAGATTCCTGATCCCCTTCCTTAGCTGCTTCCTCTTCATCATCTGAAACTGGCCTTTGTGCCCTCTGTTTCTTGTACTTCTTTGTTGATTTGGATTCCTTGGGAGTTTCAGGAACTGTCATTCGTCTAAGCCTCTTGAGAAGCCTTGAACCCCCAATTTCAGAATCCTTCTGAGAAATCTCTTTCTCAGCTTCAGAAACAACAGGTTCTCTAGAAGGAACCGGTTCCTCAAAATCAGATTCATCTCTCAATGCAATCCTCCTTCTCTTTTGAGGTGTTTGAGGAACATTCTTTGTCCTCTTTGGCTTGGAAGATGAAGGCTTCACAGTAGGTGCTGAAGATGAAGGTTGAGCAGTCTGTGAAGTGGAGAGATAGGATTTGAGATATGTTCTGAGGGTAGGTTGAGTAGAATGAGTGGTAGGTGCTGAGGATGATGGTTGTTGGGTGTTTGTGGTTGGTTGGACATCAGAGTAAACAGATCTATAAGTATCAGGATCAGCATTTACTAGGATCTGTTTTACATACCCAATCTCACTGTGTGCAAGAAGATCTTGCACAAAATACAATTCAGATGGAGCTTCAGCATGATCAAGAATTGCAGCGTAGTTGTTTGGAACAAACTTAGCTCCATCAATGATTAAATCCTTAGGTGCCATGTGAAAAATTGAGATTCAAAAGTGCCTGTTAGGTGTTTGATAAGATGGCTGTATGAAAAACCAACGTGAGAAGAAAGAGAGTAAAAGTAAGTAATAAGAAAAAAATATGAAAGAAATAAAAGATTAAAGAAATCCTCTCTCTGTTGTACTTATACTCTGAACAAAAATGTTACCGTTGGACACCTGTCAGACATGCAGTAATAACGGATAGTTACTGGGCTCGAGAAAACAGGAATCATTACTTACCATTTGCCTAGTTTCAAGGAAAAACCGTTCCATTTATCAAGAGAAACAGTTTTAATTCAAAATTTAAACCGTTATCACTGATTGAATTATTTTTCACTGCATCATTAATATTCTGAAAATAAATCACATGAAAATGACCAAGATAAATTAGATAAGTGCTGAAAATGAATCAGAACTTAATATAAAACAAAATTTATAAGGTCATCAGAATATCAATCAGGATTTATCAACACAAGATAAAATAACTCAGAGACAAAATCTTGAAGTAAAAACAACTTTCATTAATATATCAAGACAATACATTCATGAAATGGAAATTACATCAATACTTATACAAGATTTTTCCTAAGCTTCTAAACCTAACATCAACAGCCTTGGTCCTAGCTAAGAAGCCTGACAAAGCTGATGATGAAGAAAAACAGGAAGAAGACGAGATTAAGTCATCTTCTTCTTCCTACTCTCGACAAACAGAATGGTGAGTCGGATGATTCGCTCTTGCTGGAGGAGACGATGAAGATCAAGTTCTCTTCGAACGGCCACCAGATCACGTTTGATAACCTCTGGAAATTAAATCCAGAGATTGTGAGGAATGTTGGTGATAGAGTATGGAGTTGGAATTCCATTCAAAAAGACATGCACAATCTCATCACCATAATTGTAGAACCAGCCAAATGCAGCCATTTGTGATGATAAATGAAAAACGAGAGTGAGTTTGTGATAAAAGTGTGATGGGAAGGCTGATGTGAAGTGGTTGCTTATATAGGCAAGAGAATGCCAGGAGACGCAAAGAAATTGAATGCTGACAGGTAGAATTAATTCTACCTCATCTCCCTAGACTTTGAAAAAGAATAACATTCATTGGAAAGAGGAATCATGGTTTAAAACGCACAAGAAACAAGAAACAGTGGACTGTTCAAGTACGAATACCATTAATCCTAATCATAGTGACTATTAATCTTCCACTTCAACATATTCTAGTTCAAACTGAGGCTGTTATCAAATTTCATTCACAGATAAGCCAAGTAAAGGATTAGACTGAGAAATCAGAACTTAGACCTATACCAGAACTTAACAGTCATCAGAACATAATTTCTTAACTCGAAAAAGGAATGTCCATCTTAGTAAATCCTCTTACAAGTTCTGAGTTATAGACTTCAGAACTTAATCATCAGAACGTGTAACTAGAACTTGTCCTCAGAATTTGTGCAAAGTGATACAGTGACTGTTTATCTAAAATAACATAGACCTCCACAGAAATTTTCATCATTCAAATGGAGTGATTAGTGTGTGCCTTTAGCTAAATAACAGACAAAGAGTAAAGTCTGATTCACTTCAGTACATCTTAGAAATAAGGCATAACTAAAAGTTTGCTAAAGAGCTGTCATTGTCCTGAAACCTACTGATGAATGAGTTCATGCTTGAGTCCACCTCAACAGTTTTGTGCTAACTTTATGCATCTTTTGAAATTCTATTTTACAGTGGCTTCTCAGTGTAAGTGAGTCACGACTGTTTATCAGAATTTATGCTATTATCAGAGTATTTCTCCAGTAATCATAGAGTGTGAAAAGTCACCAAGAAAATATTTTGCTTTTCTAATGCATATTTACTTAATACCAGCAATGCAGTTGGATCGTCCCTTCCACATTTTTCCTCTAGATCTCAAAGGAGTACCTGATTTTATTCTTTGATCTTTTTGCTTTTTCTTTTGATAAGTGAGGTTTATCAGCACTTAGTACATTCAGCAGTTTTACTAGTATCAGAACTTAACAGATGAGTAGCATTATTCTAATTTGTGACTTAGTAATAAGATATACAAAGTAAACTCAACTAAGCTCAATTATCAGAATTTGCTAGTGTCATAAGATTTCCACTGAAATAATTACTTCTTACATGGAATCATTTGTTTATTGAAGACTACTAGGTCAGTATCTAGCACAGTTATCCTCATAGGATTGAATAATTACTTAAACAGACATATCACTTATCAGACTTGAGAAATATATATCAGACAACAGTCAGTACTTAAAAACATTTATCAATTAAGCACAGAATACACAATGAGATTAATTCTGTAAATACTGAGCATAAAGTCTGATAACACAGAACAAGACTAAGCAGATTTAGAGAAAGAACCTGAAACCATTCCAAGTTCATTTACCAATCTTGTAAAAGTAGCTTCACACAGTGGTTTTGTGAAGATATCTGCTAGTTGTTGATCTGTGGGAACAAAATGCAATTCCACTGTACCTTCATCCACATGTTCCCTGATGAAGTGGTACCTGATGCTGATGTGCTTTGTCATAGAGTGTTGAACTGGATTACCTATCATAGCAATAGCACTTTGATTATCACAGTAAATAGGGATTTGAAATATGTTAACCCATAATCCAGTAACTGATTCTTCATCCAAAGAATCTGTGCACAACAGCTTCCTGCAGCAATATACTCTGCTTCTGCAGTTGATGTGGAAATTGACTTTTATTTCTTGCTGAACCAAGAAACCAATCTGCCTCCAAGAAATTGGCAGCTTCCACTTGTGCTTTTCCTGTCAATTTTGCAGCCTGCAAAATCTGCATCTGAGTAACCTATTAGTTTAAAGTCTGATTCTCTAGGATACCACAATCCCAGATCAGCTGTTCCTTTAAGATATTTAAAGATTCTTTTCACAGCTGTTAAGTGAGGTTCTCTTGGATCTGCTTGAAATCTTGCACAAAGACAGGTAGCATACATGATATCAGGTCTACTAGCAGTTAGATAGAGTAGAGAGCCAATCATACCTCTGTAGTCAGTAATATCTACTGATTTACCAGTATACTTATCCAGTTTTGTTGCAGTGGCCATGGGAGTGGATGCACTTGAACAATCTTGCATTCCAAATTTCTTCAGCAAGTTTCTGGTGTACTTAGATTGACAAATAAAAGTGCCTTCTTCATTCTGCTTGACTTGAAGGCCCAGAAAGTAGCTAAGTTCCCCCATCATACTCATCTGATATCTTGACTGCATCAGTTTGGTAAACTTCTTGCAAAGTCTGTCATTTGTAGATCCAAAGATGATATCATCAACATAAATCTGGACAAGAAGTAGGTCCTTTCCATGGTTGAGATAGAAAAGTGTTTTGTCTATTGTTCCTCTGTTGAATCCACTTTCCAGAAGAAACTGAGCTAAAGTCTCATACCATGCTCTAGGAGCTTGCTTAAGTCCATAAAGTGCTTTATCAAGCCTGTAGACATAATCTGGATGTTTGGTATCTACAAAGCCTGGAGGTTGTTCAACATATACCTCCTCCTCCAATTCTCCATTGAGAAAAGCACTTTTTACATCCATTTGAAAGACAGTAAACTTTTTGTGAGCAGCATAAGCCAAAAATATCCTTATGGCTTCTAACCTAGCAACTGGTGCAAATGTTTCATCATAATCAATTCCTTTCTATTGAGAATATCCTTTTGCAACCAGTCTTGCCTTATTCCTTGTAATTATGCCATCACTGTCAGTTTTGTTTCTGAATACCCATTTTGTACCAACAACAGATCTATTCTTTGGTCTTGGCACTAGGGTCCAGACTTTGTTTCTTTCAAATTCATTTAACTCTTCCTGCATTGCTTGCACCCAATCAGCATCTTGAAGAGCTTCTTCAACTTTCTTTGGCTCAGTCTGAGAGAGAAAAGAATTGTAGAGACATTCATTTGAAGTACCTGTTCTAGTTCTGACACCTGCATCAGGATTTCCAATTATCAAATCAGGTGTATGTGATTTTGTCCACTTCCTTGCAGATGGAAGGTTGTCTCTAGAACTGGATGCTCCCCCATGATCCATGCTATTTTCATTTTCTGATGCTCCCCCTGAAACTATGCTCTCTGAGTTGGATTCTTCAGTATTTAGATTTTCAGCACTATCAGAACTTGGCTTATCAGAACTTGAGGAATCAGAACTTGAAGAGCCAAATGCATGTTCTGATGTTTCTTGAGATGAGGTAGGATCTTGAGTATGCTCCCCCTGCATAGGTGCATCTTCGTTTGACATAGTTACCACAGTTTCAATAACATCAGAGTTTAATCCATCAGAGTTTACAGTATCAGGACTTAGACTGTCAGGATTTTCAATATCAGAATTTGAGTCTTCATTTTCAAATCTCAGCTGATCATAGTCAATGAAATCTTCAAGACCAGTAATCTTCTTGTCATCAAAAGAGACATTGATAGATTCCATGACCACTTTTGTTCTCAAATTATAGACTCTAAAGGCTTTTGTGGAAAGTGGATATCCAACAAAGATTCCTTCATCAGTTTTTAGATCAAACTTTGATAGCTGTTCAGGATGAGTCTTGAGAACAAAACACTTGCATCCAAATACATGAAAATATTTCAGATTTGGCTTCTTTTTCTTCACCATCTCATATGGTGTTTTTCCATGCTTGTTAATGAGTGTTGCATTTTGAGTAAAACAAGCAGTCTGCACAGGTTCAGCCCAGAAATAGGTTGGAAGCTTCGCTTCTTCAAGCATTGTACGTGCAGCTTCAATGAGAGTCCTATTCTTTCTTTCAACAACTCCATTCTGTTGTGGAGTTCCAGGAGCAGAAAATTCCTGCTTTATTCCATGGTTTTTGCAGAACTCTTCCATTATCAAATTCTTGAACTCAGTGCCATTATCACTCCTTAAAATTTTCACAGAATCTTTGACCATTTTATCCAGCTGTTTGACATGATCAATCAAGATAGATGCAGTTTCACTTTTTGTGTGCAAGAAATACACCCATGTGTATCTGGTGAACTCATCCACTATGACCAACGCATACTTCTTCTTTGCAATAGACATGACATTTACTGGACCAAATAGATCAACATGTAGTAGATGATAAGGCTCAAGAATTGATGATTCAGTCTTGCTCTTGAATGAAGATTTTCTTTGTTTGGCTTTCTGACAGGAATCACAAAGACCATCAGGAGCAAATACTGTTTTTGGCAATCCTCTCACAAGATCTTTCTTGACCAGTTCATTTATATTGTTGAAATTTAAATGAGAGAGTTTCTTGTGCCAATTCCAGCTTTCTTCAATTGATGCTTTACTCATCAGACAGATTGCAGAACCATCAGTACTTGTTGAAAGCTTAGCTTCATAAATATTACCACGCCTGTATCCTTTCAGAACAACTTTGCCTTTAGATTTACTCACAATTTCAGTGTTCTTCAAAGAAATCAACATGATAACCTCTGTCACAGATTTGACTTATACTCAGTAGGTTGTGTTTAAGTCCTGAGACCAGAGCTACTTCTTTAATTATGACATTTCCAAGATTGATATTGCCATATCCCAATGTTTTTCCAATATTGCCATCTCTATAAGAAACACTTGGGCCAACTTTCTCCACAAAGTCTGATAGCAGGGCCTTATTTCCAGTCATATGTCCTGAACATCCACTGTCCAGAACTAGAATATTTTTCCTGATGCCCTGCAATCACAAAGACCACTAATTATTAGTTTTAAGGACCCAGACTTGCTTGGATCCTTTGGCCTTTTTAAGTTTGTTAACATTTGCAGCGGATTTAGCATCAGAGTTTATGTTAACATTTTTCTTATCAGAACTTACACTATCAGACTTTGAATCAGAATTTACACTAGAAGGAACAATGGAAACTTTCTTCAAAGAAGGTTTTATTTGATAATAATCATAGTACAAGCTATGATATTCCTTACAAGTATAAATGGAATGCCATAAACTACCACAATGAAAATAAGGATTTTATCGTTTGTATCTAACAGACTGACTCTTAACTCCTGATTTTGAAGGTAAGGAGTTAATATTCTTATTCTTCCTGCAAAAAAAAGCCAGATGGTTAGAACTTCCACAGTTATGACATGTTTTCCTAGGAGCATCAGGAACAGGTTTATAATTATTGCTTTTATTCACACCTTCCTTTCCATTCCTATTTTTCCTAGGTGATTTTACCTTGTTTGCATTCTTAACATCTTTCAGCTTATGCTTAAGCTGCTTCTTTGTCATTAAGCCTATGTTCACTTCAGCTGTCTTTTCCTGTTTTAGTTTGTCAGAAATTAATTCCTTTATAACTTCTGATTTCTCATTTTCAGACTTTACAGTTACAAACTTAACAGGTTTTACCTTTGGCTTTTGCTTATCAACAGGCTTAATTTCTTCAGTTCCTTTATCATTCTTATCTTCTCCATAACCTAAGCCCTCTTTCCAGTTTCCACTACTTAGCAAATTTTGAGTTGTTTTGCCAGAGTTAGTCCAAGTCCTGATAATCTCTCTTTCCTTTTCTAACTCAGTTTTTAGAGATTCATTCATTTTTAGCACTTCATCCCTAACATAAAAGGCATCATCTCTATCCTTTTGAGTTTGATGGAACATGACTAACTCTTTTTCTAAGAAATCATTTCTTTTCTTAAATGCAAGATTTTCAGAAGTTAATCTCTCACATGTTAAATTTTGATCTCTATAACTAACAAACATGGTTTTAAGATATCTTCTCAACTCATTAATATCATCAGTATGAAAAGCATAAGTAGTCTGAGGTACCTTTGTTTCAGCAGCTTCAAAACTGCTCTCAGCACTTGATTTATCAGCATTTGCCATCAATGCATAGTTCTCCTCACTTTCAGAGTCTGAGGTGTCTGTCCAGCTTTTCTGTTTTGTGACAAAAGCCTTGCCTTTGTCACCCTTTACCTTCTTGCAATCAGGAGATATATGGCTTTTCTCACCACAGTTATAGCATTTAACATTGGTGTAATCTCCTCTGTCAGACTTTCCTCCTCTGCCTTCAGATCTTCTGAAATTCTTCTTATCAGAACTTATGCCTTTCCTGGAAAACTTCTTTCCCTTCCTGAACTTCCTGTATGCAATCTTTGTGATTCCTTTCACCATAAGAGCACACAGCTTCATCATCTCCTCATCAGCATCAGTCTCAGGCAAGCTTTCAGAATCTGAGTCATCATCACTCTCAGAACTTGATGACTCAGTATCAGACTTTATGAAAAGAGATTTACCCTTGTCTTTCTTTGAGGAAGCTGCTTTGGGGGATTCTTCTTCAGCCTTAAGAGCAACTGTCCTTGACTTTCCTCCTTTCCTCTTGCTTCTTTGTTCCATCTCAAGCTCATGAGTCTTGAGCATACCATAGATTTCGTCAAGAGTTGTTTCATCAAGATTATAGTTGTCTCTTATTGTCGTTGCCTTCAAATCCCAGCATTCAGGAAGAGCTAACAGGAACTTAAGGTTTGAATCTTCAAGATCATACTCTTTATTAATCAATGACAAATCATTCAAAAGTTTGACAAATCTATCATATAAATCATTCAATGACTCATTAGTCTTTGAGTCAAAGTGTTCATACTCTTGAGTGAGTATTGTCTTCATGTTCTTCTTAATTGTCTTCGTTCCCTGACACCTTGTTTCCAGAGCATCCCTTATCTCCTTAGCAGTCTTGCAGTTGATTACCCTGTTTGACATTACATTATCAATGGCACTATGCAGTAAGTGTCGTACCTTGGCATCCTTAGCAATTGATGCTATATCTTCAGCAGTATAATCACTCTTCTCCTTTGGTACGGTCTTTGTTGCTTCACCTGCAACTGCAACTGCGAGCTTGGTTGGTTTGTGAGGGCCTTCCTTGATTCTATCAAGGTATTCTGGATTTGTTGCTTCCAGGAACATGGTCATCCATACCTTCCATATGGGATATTCAGATGGTCTCAGTATGGGAACTCTGATGGTCTCATACCGACTCTGAATTTGTGTCTTTGGTGGTTCCTCAGTTTTGGTAGGCTTAGTTGAAGTTTCTGTGTCCGACATGATTGTGTTCGGATCTTTAACTGTATGTGTGTTAACAGATAGGCTCTGATACCACTTGTTAGGTCACACACACACTGTAGAGGGGGTGAATACAGTGTATAGTACACTCAAATCGAACTTTAAGAACTTAAGTAACAGAAAACAAACTTTATTGAAACAATAAACTCTGTTACAGTATGAAACTGTTACCTCTCAGTGATGAAAAAATATCACGAGAGCTACTAGGGTTACAATGAATAATCTTCTCGAATAATGATAACACTTATAGTGTAAACCCTATGTCTGTGTTTATATACTACACAGTTACAAGATAATCGCTAATTGATATGGAATATAATTCTGCTTCCTAAAATATATCAATCAGATATCTTTTCTTCCAAGTATTCCATTCTTTACATAATTCCTTCTTCATGCATATCTCTTCTTATGTTTATCTTGATCTTCTTTCCTTTAATCAGCTACTGTCCTTATCTGATCGTCCTTCAGCACTTAAGTTCTGATATCTATCTTCTGATGATTATCTCCTGATAACATAAGTACTGATATCCTTAAGTCCTGACTTCCAGTATAAGTACTGATCAACAGTTAAGTACTGATTTATCCTGTTCAAGTAAGATCTGAAAGCTAAACATAAAACATATTAGCCATGACATTATCAAATATATCTAACACTATAGCTATCAGCGACTTGTCTGTAAGGCGTTTGACGTCATTTACTACCCGTAAATAGTGATTCTTATTTTTCTGATTTGATTCTGATTTTTCTGATTTTTGTCATATTTCTTTTATGATTAGATCATGGATAATATGATATGTTAAGATCAGATTATGTGTTTTAAAATTCTTTTATGTGTTGTATGAGCATGGTGGATGGTTATGGCCTTTCGACCTTAGTGTAATGGTTTTGGTTTTGGTTTTAAATACGACTTGCATGTCGTCAATCTTTGTAATCATAAATCTCGAATGTAACTCGAGTTATTCTTGTAAGTTCATTAGATTAGTTTTACTTTCAATCATTTAATGTAATTGAAGACTCAAGAAGGCTATCCAATGGAGGTGATTCAAAGAAGAAGACGAGGCATACAAGAAGTCTAAACAAAGAAGAAGACTTATATAATAAGTAGTTGTATTTATTTCCATCACCACATTAGATTGACCTTGATCTTTATCATGAGCTTGATAAAGATCACATAGGATGGGGCCATTACCAAATACATTTACTTTATTGCACTTTACATATTGATGTATGAATATATGTATAGAATAGTTAATGATGTATGCTTTAATTAGATTAATCATGCCATGAATGTATGTATTAGATATGTCACCCATGCCATGCCTAAATAAGATAAAATCTGTAACAACTCAAGATTTTAAATTTACAAACGATTATGAGATTCTCGTGTTTATGAAACACGGAATGAAATACGAATCTTTTTTATTTCTGACATGGGGCAATTTTGTCAACAACGGGTTCATAAAACTTGTAAGGTTATGGGTTTTAAGCGAGACCGATGTGACTCCTCCACTACCTGGAAATCAAAACATTGACGAGTATTGATTTGAAGTATTTTAGTCAAGGAAAAATTGGGAATCTCTTTATGATGGGATCATGATCGTTATAATACAAAAAAACCCTAATATTTATATTAAGTTATTTCAATGCCTTCCAATATGTCCAACACGTTAGTCCCTAGATCGATAAGGAGTGGGTTCTCCAGAGTGAAGTACTCCCATCTATTGTGGGACAGCGTGTTGAAGTATATGATACTTTTTAGACCTTTGGGTTTTAACTTAACTAAGTTACCACAATATGATTGTGAACTTAAAGGCATAGAGTTATATAGTTGATATAATTGACAAATATTGTCTACCTTATTGAATAATGTTTTAGGAGTAAAGCCAAAGCTGAACTCAAACGTTGTGAAAATTTAGATCTTGGCTCACTAGAAAGTATATAGAAGATACTCTTTCCGAATTAATAGTTAGGGCTATTAATTTGATAAAATAGTGGGAGACATATATTTTGAATATATATGAATAATCACTTGAACATAATTTAATAATCATCTGTAAACTAATTTATCTTATGCATTTAAAACATTGTAGATATCAAATGGCAATCAATTCAAACAACTTCTCTGTGCGATCAGTCCTTGAGAATGACAAGCTGACAGGAACAAACTTCCTTGACTGGCAGCAGAACTTGAGGATTGTCTTCAAACAAGAGCGCAAGCTCTATGTCATAGATATCCCTCGCCCTGCACCTCTCCCTGAAGGAGCATCCCGTGCTCAACATAATGTTTATCAGAAACATATCGATGATGACACGGATGTTCAATGTCTCATGTTAGCGACCATGAGTGCTGAACTTCAGAAACAACATGAGAATATGGATTCTTATGATATGATTGAGCACCTTAAACGTATGTTTGAAGGACAGGCTCGTCAGGAGAGGTTTGATACTTTCAAATCGTTGTATGCATGTAAGCAGGGAGAACGTGATCCGGTTGGACCACGCGTTCTAAGGATGATTGAGTATATTGAGTACCTTGCCAAGTTGGGTGCCCCGATTGCTGTGGAGCACCAAATTGACCTAATTTTACAATCTTTAAACAGCAGCTATTCTCAATTTATGATGAATTACAATATGAATGAGATAGATAAGAACCCCACCGAACTATTGGCTATGTTGAAAACTGCCGAGACCAACGTTCAGAAGGCATCCCCTTCTCCCATGTTGATGGTGAATAAGGGGAAGGCCAAAGGAATGGGTAAATGGAAAGGAAAGAGGAAGTTGGGATCTAAATCGAATGCCAATACGAAATCTAATCCGACCAAGGCTTTGAAGCCTAAAGGTGGTGTTCCAAAGGTTGGTGATTGTCACTATTGTAAGAAACCAGGTCATTGGAAGAGGAACTGTCATGCTTATTTGGAGGATCTGAAGAAGAAGAAGGTTGTTGTTACTGCTTCTGATTCAGGTATTTATGTTATAGAAGTAAATTTATCTACTTCTACATCTTGGGTATTAGATACTGGATGTGGTTCTCACATTTGTCTAAATGTGCAGGAACTGCAGGGAAGTAGGACATTGGCGAAGGGAAAAGTCGACCTACGAGTTGGCAATGGAACAAAGGTTGCTGCTTTAGCTGTAGGGACGTATCATTTATCGTTGCCCACTGGGCTTATTTTAGAACTAGATAACTGTTTTTACGTGCCTGCAATTTGCAGAAACATTATTTCGGTTTCTTGTTTGGACAAGAAAGGTTTTTCATTTTTGATTTAGAACAATAGTTGTTCCTTTTCATTCAATAATGTTGCCTACAGGATTGCATGTTTGTTTAATGGTTTATATGTTCTTGATATAGATACTCCTGTCTATAACATAAATAATGATAATAAACGTATTAAAATGAAAGACTCAAATCAAACATACCTTTGGCATTGTCGTTTAGGTCACATAAATGAGAAACGCATTTCCAAATTACATAAAGACGGTTACTTGGATAAGTTTAATTTTGAATCGTACGAAGAATGCAAATCTTGTCTCATTGGCAAAATGGCTAAAGCTCCTTTTACCGCACAAGGTGAAAGGGCCGCCGAACGATTAGTACTTATATATAGTGATGCATGTGGTCCAATGCGTACGATGGCAAGAGGTGGCTTTTACTATTTCATTACTTTTACTGATGATTTCAGTAGATATGGATATGTGTATCTTTTGAAGAACAAATCTGATTCTTTTGAAAAGTTCAAAGAATACAAGGCTGAAGTGGAAAAGCAAACAGGGAAAAGTATAAAAGTTCTACGATCAGATCGTGGAGGAGAATACTTAAGCCTCGAGTTTAAAGGTTTCTCGAAGGAGTGTGGTATCGTATCACAACTTACTCATCCTGGAACACCTCAATGGAATGGAGTTTCTGAGAGGAGAAGTCATACCTTGTTGGACATGGTGCGATCGATGATGAGTCTAGCAGATCTTTCAATAAGTTATTGGGGTTATGCTCTAGAAATGACTGCATATACACTAAATCGAGTTCCAACTAAATCGGTTCAAAAGACTCCATATGAGATGTGGACTGAGAAACGTCACAGCATGTCTTTTATGAAAGTATGAGGATGCGAAGCATTTGTGAAACGATTGGTGTCTGACAAGCTGAGACCAAAATCGGATAAATGTTATTTTGTGGGATATCTTGAAGAAACTAAAGGGTATAGTTTCTATAATCCTACCGAGAACAAAGTGTTTGTTGCTCGAACCGCTGTATTTCTTGAAAAAGAGTTACTTTCAAAGAAAATTAGTGGCAGGACTATAGATCTCGATGAAGATTGAGTTGTACAAAATAATATTGAACCAGAGTTGGAAAATGGGCAGGAAGTACATCAAGTTGTTCCTGCTCCGAAAACACAAGTTGTTCGTAGATCTAGTAGGGCTCGCCATGAGCCAGAGAGGTATTATTGATTTCTCTTGACTCAAGATGATGATGTAATGCTCATAGATAATGATGAGCCTCTTACCTATCAAGATGCTATGAACAGTCCAGACTCCGAGAGATGGCTAGAGGCCATGAAATCCGAAATAGAATCCATGTTTCAAAATAAAGTATGGACTTTAGTTGATCCACCTGAAGGGGTAAAACCTATAGGATGCAAGTGGGTTTTCAAGAAGAAAACTGACATGGATGGTGAAGTACAGACCTATAACGCACGACTGGTGGCAAAATGTTTCAAACAAGTTCATGGTATAGACTATGATGAGACATTTTCACCAGTTGATATGGTCAAGTCCATCAGGATTTTGCTAGCAATAGCTGCTTACTACGACTATGAGATTTGGAAAATGGATGTCAAAACCTCTTTCTTAAATGGGAGCCTTGAAGAGGATGTATACATGATACAACCTGAGGGTTTTGTCAATCCCAAGTTTGCTAAGATGGTCTGTAAGTTGCTTTGATCTTTTTATGGATTGAAGCAAGCCTCAAGGAGATAGAATCGTCATTTTGATGAAATAGTCAAAGAATTTGGCTTTATTCAAAATGAAGATGAACCATGTGTTTACAAGAAGGTTAGTGGGATCCATGTGGCATTCCTAGTACTATATGTAGATGATATATTACTAACAGGGAATGACATACCTTCTCTACAGGCTGTTAGGACTTGGTTGGGAAATAGTTTCTCGATGAAGGACTTAGGTGATGCTACCTATATATTAGGGATTAAGATCTATAGAGATAGATCAAGGAAATTAATCGGCCTAGGTCAGAGTACATACATTGACAAAGTATTGCATCGTTTCGGGATGCAAGAGGCAAAAAGAGGATATGTCCTAATGTCTTATGGGATATTGATCTCAAAAGACAACTTCCCTAAATCATTAGATGATAAGGGCCGTATGACCAAAGTTCCATATGCTTCGGCAATTGGATCTATAATGTATGCGATGATATGTACTCGTCCTGATGTTTCGTATGCCTTGAACATGATGAGCAGATACTAGTCTAATCCTGGTGAGGGTCACTGGACAACTGTCAAGAATATTCTTAAGTACTTGAAAAGGACTAAAGATTCATTCTTGGTGTATGGAGGAGATGAGAAGCTGGTTGTAAAGGGTTACACTGATGCCAGCTTTCAGACAGACAGAGACGATTCAGTATCTCAGTCAAGTTTTGTGTTTTTCCTTAATGGAGGTGCTGTAAGCTAGAAGAGTTCAAAGCAAGAGACCGTAGCTGATTCTACAATGGAAGCTGAGTATATTACTGCCAGTGAAGCATCCAAAGAGGCTGTTTTGGATACGTAAATTCATAACGGGACTTGGTGTGGTTCCATCGATCACAGATCCAGTTGATCTTTACTGTGATAAATAATGGAGCCATCACGCAGACCAAAGAACCAAGGTCCCATTCCCGGGCAAAGCATATACTTAGGAGATATCACCTCCTTCGAGAAATTAATGAAAGAGGAGATATACATATATGTAAAGTGCATACTGATGATAATGTTGCAGACCCACTGACTAAGGCTTTGTCGTAGCAAAAGCACGTAGGTCATACTAGTTCCATGGGTATCAGATACATGGGTGATTGGCTCTAGTGCAAGTGGGAGATTGTTAGTGTTTATGCCCTAGAGACAACACTATTATGTTTATATTATGAAACATTTGGATTATTAATTATGATTATATGGATTATTCTTTAGTAATTTATTATATCTTTATTTTTTGTGATAAGATGTTAGATTAATAATTGTCCTTGGAATATGATATGTAAATCTATATCTCTAAGTACGTGACTTAGAAATGAGATTATAAGAATAGTATTGATATTCCTAAAGGTCGCTAGTCAAGTATAATTGTTAAGGGACGATAATATATACATTGAGACTAGTGTGTTTGTTGGCTGATGATCACATCTCATTGATCATAGGTATGGTGATACTAAAGTCAAAACACATGCACATGTATTAAATACATGATGCTGGATTGACCCGTTGTGAGATACTACATGTTTATAGTGTCATAAGTTAATCTCACAGTGATAATGATGTATTGGTCCTTTAACCTGAAATCATTATATTTCTATACGAGAATTAATATACTTTGATACTGTTAAAAGTTATCCTTGACCGGGTAATAATAAAAGTAGACATTGGGTACGTTATGAATCGTATGAGAAATATGAATGATCTAGATGGGATTTAGCCCTCCTTTATTAAATGAGTGATATTATTGGCCTCTTGATTGAGTAAGACTATAAAATGCATGGCCGTGCTCAAATACTGATTTATTTAATAGTTTACTCATTGATCAAGGAAAGAAGGATTGAACGTAAACCGAGGATGACACAATGCATGCCTCGAGTTTGATCTATAATATAAGGCTAAAGGGATTATATTACAGTGTACATTATTCAGGAAAGGTTTAATTGATCACCGATTTAATCATTATTACTTGGGTAACAATGGTGTATTACTAGATGCCGCTCATTATTTATGATTTTAAATTAGATTTAAAATTATTGCCAACGTAATAATAACCTAAAGGGTCGCACAAAGAATGATTGGAGAATTATTTAATTTAAATTCAGATTTAAATTAAATGTAAGTAATTCGAATTATTTGTTATTAATTAAGTGTGACTTAATTAATTAAATAAATAGGAAATTTGAATTTAATATTAAATCCAAAATTAAGTTATTGGATGATTAAGTGAGACTTAATAATACAATAATTAGAATTTCGAATTTAATAATAAGAATAACTCTAAAATTCAGTTTAGGGTTGGAGACCCATTAGCTCTTGCCTATATAATATATTTTTCTAATAGAATTAGGGTTACACATTTTATTTGATAAAACATAAACCCTAGCAGCTTGAAGAGAGATAGAGAGAGCAAGAAGGCGGCCTCAAGAATGTGCTAGTACACACCTATCCTCCGGGCGATCATTCGTGTGGATACCTTCAAGGCGTAGATCGTTCCAGCGACGAGCTACGTGGTGATCATTCAAGACCTCCATCTTTCCATTAACATAAAACTTCTTAAGGTAAACATACTGAACTACGAATTAAATATTGTTTTTGCATGGATTCTGTGGAGGGTTTCGATTTTTAAGGTTTAAATTTACATTTTTCGTTGCGTTTATGTGCTAAAAACCCTTCAATTTTATCCGTGTCAAAAATAATATTTTACAACTATTTTGTTACGTGTTAAATAAATTATTAGGTGTTTATTATTATTTAAAAAAATGTTGCCCATGAGATACCATATGATAGAATTGTATGTGGTCCCGCAAGGACCGACATATTTTTCGAATATCCGTTATGTGTTTAAAATGCATTTATATGAAACTATACGCAATTTGGACGCGTGTCAAAATGCGTCTATTACGCGTTATATATTTTATGTTATTCTGCGTGCATTTGCATATGTAATATGTGTCTTCGGAGTTTACTGTAAATTTAGAAAATATTTCGATTTCTTAATAATGATCGGACCGGGCCCAACCAGGACGTCATAACCCACAAAATTTGTGTTTTAATTTTTTATAAAATCCAAGATCCTTCGAATATTCGTTGTTTCCGCTTTTTGGAATATTCTTAATTTTGGAAAATTTTAGTATATAAATTGTATTTATTTAAAAATAATATTTAAAAAATCCCGAAAATCACTATTCTCGGGCTAGCTATTTTATGTTACGAGGATAAAATATCTTTTATGGAGTTATGGGGTATTATTTTTCGTAAAGTATAAACAATCAAAAATCTATTTGAAAATATAGAAAAGTAAAACATATTCAGATATTATCAAACACGGTTCTTGGGGGTGAAATTCGATACATGATCTTTATCTCGTGATATCTAGAGATTTATTGATCCGTTTTTGACGTTCTTGGTATCAAATAAAAGCTCTCTTCGAGCTCTTTTAGTTCATACCAGAATCACAAACTAAGGTTTTCTATTTTTTGAAATCGATGTTCATCATTTTCATAAGATTTCGGTTTATGATTTTTGTGGATTTTTGAGTGTTTTGATGTTATAGACAACTTTTGTTTGATTAATATAGCCTATATATGTGATTATTTCATCGTTTGATTACCGAAAATAATAAGTCAAATTCAGGATTTTTCTCCGATTTAAACATAATTTTTCCGGCATAATTTCTTATGAATTGATAATATATATGGTTGTATTAAGTTGTATATACTGTAAGCTTCGATTTTGTGTTTAAATCACGGAGTTTGGTATAGAATCGGATGAGCTTTCGCCGAAACCTGAGCTTCTCGCCAGAGTTCATGGCGGTTTTGGCCGATAATCGAGCTTGTGAGAGTCGTTGTTGTTGTTGTTTCCGATATATCTGATTTGCAGGTGAGTTATGGAGTCGAACTTTCCTATGTCACTACTAGAGTACTTTTTATTAAAGCCTCTACTTCTCTGTGATTTTCTGAATCTCATTCTCCTAAACCCTTTGACCAACATTGCAGCCATCTGAATAACTTGAGGATCATCCAGCTCTACCTCAGAATCCTCATCAGTATCAGTGTCAGGATCTGATGATTCATCAGTATATGACATTTCAACAACATTTCTCCTTCTTGAGTTCTCACTAGTCTTTTCCTTGGATTTGTGAATTTCAGCATTCAGTGCAACAAACTTCATCTTGTTTCCTTTCTTATTCTTACTCTATTAAATCTCCAAGTCATGAGTTTTCAGCATCCCATAAATTTCATCCAATTAACGTTGATCTAAGTCATATTGATGCCTGATTAAAGATGTTTGAGTATCCCATTCTTCAGGAAGAACTCTAATAAATTTGGTATTGAAATCTTCTCTATCATACTCCTTCCCAATCAATAATAGATCTTTCAATAGTGTCAGAAATATGTCATAAGTGTCAGTAATGGGCTCATCATATTTTGCCCTCAAATTGTTCATACTCTTCAATAAGAACATCTCTTCTATTTTTCTTAATGGCAAGAGTTCTTTGACATTGTGTCTCGTGCATCACATATCTCCTTTGTAGTTTTGCAGGCAATCACTCTGTTTGATATAGCAATGTCTAAACTATTATGTAAAATATTCATTACCTTGACATCCTTAAGCATAATAACTTTTTCTTCGGCAAACCATTCCGATCTTTCTTTCCTGATATAGTGTTCAGGAACAGTAGGAGTATTGGAACAAGCTTCTCTGGATAGGTTGGTCCACATTGATTATGTCTAGATAATCATAATCAATAGATTCAAGGAACATTATCATCTTCACCTTCTATGTTGAGTAGTCAGCCTTTTTCAAGATTGGTATTTTCATGCTTTCATACTTACTTGCTGACATCTTTGATCTTTTCTGATTAAAAATAAACCAAACCGCTCGGATACCACTTGTTACCCGGTAAAGATATAATTATTTAAGGGGGGTGGATACAATTATTTCAGTAAATTGAAATCAGGATGTAAGATCAATAACGTTTTATTAAATCCGATATAAACTGTTACATAACTCTCTCAAAAAATTATGATATTCTTGAGAGCTGCTAGGTTACAATGATTTTTGGGTAAAAGCTAATAAAAATTATAACCTATTCTGTGTTTATATGTTACACGGCTACTCTATCAATTACAAGATATGTTATAAATATATTTATCATGTTTCTATACATATCTCAATTAACAGTTATGTTTCTATAAATCAGGAACCGATAAGTAAACATCTACTCAAATACTGGGACTGTATAAATCAGTAGATACTGATTTATTATGTTATCCTGATAACCAGTCATATCCCGATGACTGTCTATATCCTGACGACACGCAGATCATGACTGATGGCAGATCCTGATGTCCTGTAACTTCTCATCAGATCTAGATGTTCACTTAGAGCATTCTCACCCAATAACTAAAAATAAGATTACGTAAACGAGAAGGTGAAGGATGTCATAACCGTGAATTTCATATGCTGGCTGTAGATGAAACAGAGTCAACTACATCGGTGGAGGGAGACATTGATGTAAGAAGATGAAGATAAGTGAGCTCCAAGAGTAATGAAACAAGAAGAGGTAAAGAGTTCTCCAGTCTGAGGATCATGTACATGACAACTAGAAGAGGTAAAGATAATGTCAAAACAGAGATCACATAATTGTCCAATAAAAACAAGATTAAGTGAAAGATTTGGAACAAAGTATATGTTAGGAGGAGAAAGATCTTCTGTGGATACAGTTCCAATAAGTGCCACTTTCATTGTAGAACCATCGACATTTTGAATATTTGGAAGGCATAAACTCTATATTTTTGTGGTAAATATCGATGGATCATTTGTCATGTGATTGTAATATGCGAAATCAAAATATCAAGAAGTACATGAAGTGACAGAGAATGCAGTGTAGGAAGAGTTGACTTTCAGTAAAATCTGTCGGATCAAGGACTCAAGCTCGCTTGCAGATGTGGTTGGTTCAACTTCTGATGCAGATTCAGAGGTCGCAGCAGTGGAAGAATGAGAGAACATGTTTGGGCAGAAGGATGACTTTTACTTGAAAAACTGAATTGAGTAATGAACCTTTTGATGACAATGTTAGCATGTGTGATTGCGAAGTGCAATGCAATCCTTGGTTACATGTCCATTTTAATGGAAAAACCTACAAAATGTTTTGTCAAAAGTAGGTACTAGAGATACTTCTAGGATGATATCAGTCATGGGACTGACTTTGCCGATGCCAAGCCGAGTTTTCTCGGAATAAGTTCAGTTAAGGCATTCTCTAGAGTTAGCAACGAACATCGTGGAGGAGAGCGGCACTAACTGGTTCAAAATCCTGAGTATAAGCCATAAAAAATTGGATGAGACGTTGTTGGTCATGGTAAGAGTGATAAAGTGCGGCATCCTCTGTATGTAACTATTTTGGTTCAGACAGTGTCAACTGATCCCAAAGTAGTTGTATTTGAGATAGAAAATCAGCAACTAACTGACCCGATGCTTGTTTTTGTTTACATAAAGAACCCATGATTTGATATTGGTATGCAAGATCCGATGTAATACATCGAGATGCCAACAAATCCCAATTTTTTTTTACAGTCTCAAAATTCCATACTACAAATTGATTTTAGAAATAGAAGATTTTCTAAAAAATGTAATAACTTGATGATTTTTGACATCCCATTTTTCAATGCGATCTTTATGCTTTGACTTAAGTTCATTTTTCTCCTTAATTGGAATAGTAAAATCCTCATTTACATGACGCCAAATTTTTTTACCTTTGAGAAAACTTCTCATAGCTTGAGACCAAGGTAAATAGTTGGAGCCATTCAAAGTTGTTTGAATCAGCAGACTAATATCGTTGTTCATGGTAAGATTTAGGCTTAAATATATTATATGTAAACTACAAGGACAATTTATAACTAAATAAGTGAAGGAATTTAATGAAAAATGAGAAAAGAATGGGGCACTCTTTTACAATTTAATCAAATAATAACAGTATTAGGCCATAATTGAATATCAAATATATATATATAGGGTCTTACTCAAATGAGAACCCATTTTAAAATGAGATATGAGATCTAATCTACACCACACAAATTTAAAGCTATTTTTTATCTACACCTCATTTTAAATCTCAACATCATCTTTTCCAACCATCACCACCTCCATCTTCTTTCTAAACTAACCTACCACCACCACCTCCAATCACCGGAGATCACCATTTCCGAAAACCACTACCTCCGGAGACCTCTAGAAAATCACCACCGTCAAAGATAAAATCACCGCCGTCAAAATAAGAAATCACCACCGGAAACTCAAAAATCACCACATCAGACCACTGAAAAACAGAAAATCACCACCGGAAACAATAAATCACCACAACCATCATGTCGCCATCACTACCATATTGCCTCTAATATAACTATTTTCCCCATAATTAGAGACCAAATCATCAATAATGTAATATCCGGGATATAGCGTGTAATTAGTTTATCAATAAATGATTATTATATGAATTTTAGTGAATTATTTGATGACTGATATTGATATTTAAATGTTTATATGTGATAAAATGAGAGAATGTTAATTTTATTATGTCTAGAATAAAATATAGATAATTGTGATATTTTTCTGGTAATTTTTGGGTTGTTATATGATTTTGTAATGATTTATTAATTTATTAATTATTTTTTGAATAATTATAAAACTATTTTATAAAGCAGGGAATCGTCCAACTTCAACCATTTTTACAACCCGAAACTATTCGAAAAACTCCTTCCTAACCTAATCTGGTTATTCCGGATATTTTCCGTGTTTAGACTTTTTCAATCCAGATTACGGTTTGACCCGTACGCGTCCTGGCGTAAAATTTTCGATACGATAATCATTTCGATAGATCAATAAAAGCCGTATTCTCGAAAGACGGGATATTATTACATTATTTTCGTATAAAGTATTTTATAAGAAGCCCGGTTTGGATAATTATCCAATAGGAGTATTAAATCAGATCAGTTTTGCAGTTACTTAGCAGCTAAGCAACTTATTTTTCAATCCAATACGAACCAACAGGTATTAATATTCTATAAATATAAGTAGCCTTTATCTTATTTCATTTTATTCATATGATCATAATCAACCAGTAAAAATCGATAAATTACAGAGAAAAACCCGTTAAATCATTGTGTTCTTGAGCATCAAATCCAAAAAACGAAAGTGTTATCGAACTCGAAATCAAGCGTGCCATATACCGAATCGAAGCTCTCGAAAAATTCTTTCATAATCAAGTATCCATTTCAGTGCAGAAATCAAGATGATTTTCATATTTATTTATTTAATTCTAATTAATTTAAGATTAATATATGAAATTTTGATCTTGATGTTGTTGATATGATTTGATGATTGTATCTTCTAGATAATTTTATCCTGTAGATAATTTTATCCTGGTCATTTTGGTATATTATATGATGAATTTGGAGTTAAATAACATATAAAAAATTGAGTTTGATTCTCGAAATATAAAAATTAGGGTTTATGTGTTTGATGTTCTTAATTGGAAATTAGGCGGTTCTTTGTTAGGGGTTATAAGATGAAATTGATTATACCATCGTGTAGATCGTGGAAAAAGAAATCGAATGTTGTATACCAGATTAACAAACGATTCCTGGAATGATTTAATCGAGCTTCACCGGAAAATACAAAGGGACGGCGGTGTTCATACTTTTCGACTAAAAATTTGGCCAAATCGTTAATTGTTTGTTGATGTTGGATAAAACGAGTTCCTGATAACCTGTACTTGAAGCGAATAGAGGGGATGACTGTAATAATTACAGTTTAGCCCCCGAGTTTTTGCAAACTTTGTATTTTTAATATTTTAGTTTTAAAAACTTGCAGTTTGACCCCTATTGTTTAAAAATATTTTAAAAATGATATTATGTTATTCTAAAAATCATAAAAATGTTTATTTAATTATTATAAATTCAAAAAAATGTTTTTAATTAATTATTTATTTAAAAATAAATCTGCTTTATTTTATTAATTAATTTTAATTAGTTTTTAATTATTTTAATTAATCGATTAATTTAATATTAATCGATTATTAATTTAATAAATTATTAATTAATTTTAATTGATTTAATAATTAGTTTTAATTATTTATTTTGATTTAAAAATTCTGAAAAATAGTTTTGAGCTTTAAAATATTATTTTAAATTATTTTCAAGGCTCGATAATTATTATTAAATTATTTTAAAGTCAGATTCGGGTGTTGAACCCTGTTATTTAATTATAAATTGACTCAGAGACTCATTTTAATTTCGAAAAATGTTCAAAAATTCGTATTAAATACCTGAAAAATCATTTTAACCCCGAATCTTCTTTGAATAATTATTTTGATTAAATATCTCACGTGCTACGTGATATATGCGATCTGATTGATGTATAATATGACTATATGTGCATTGTTTGACGGTTTTTGTTGTAACTTTTAATCCGTTCGTCGGATTTGGGTGAAACGAAGGGTAGATAGAAGCTTGTAATGAATAGAATGATATGAGAATGAGTATTGATAAATAAATGTGATGTTTAATAGAGGAAGAGAGACGTAGAAAGGGAAAGCAAGTGATTAGTGAATGGGAACCAATTGACAAGTACAAGTAGAGTAAAAGCAAATTGTTAAGGCAAGTGCTTCTGCTCTTTCTCATAACATATTGCAAGTACTTTCGAACTCTCTTCATTATGTTGAAATTACTCCAAATAGTTCTAATTCTATATTATAAGTACTTTGAAGTACTTAACCCTAAACCCTGATTATTGTTATTGATCTTGAGCCATACGCCTTATTCTTCGTAAACCATTGATTTTTGAATTCTCAGATACGAACCACACATATACGATACTAATCCACAAATACATATATACCACATACTGATTCTTAATATGGAATTTCTTAACATACAAACCATTATGCCTTGTGTAACAGAATACCAATCCTTGTAACCATTGATCCCTTGGTCTTCTACTTTCTAATTATTTCCTTTGTTGAAAGTTAATTTTCTTGTTATACCTTCAGGGTATTATGAATCACCCTATGCTTCAAGATAAATGTGGATTATGATTCATCTTATTAATTTACATTGTTTATCATGTTGTTACTATAGAATTTGATTATTTTTAAATATGGACCAGATTCGTGGTCGTACCAGATTCGTGGTCATAATAGGCCAATGTGTGCCTTGGATCCAGTATATAGAGCAAAGCTGGGAGCCTTGCTCGGGGTTAGTGCGTGACTGATGTTGTGCAAGACATGCATGTACTTTAATAATACTAAGTCAAATTGACAACCCTAAGTAAGTTTTATTGTAATCTTAGTTTGCATTTTGTATAGTAATATTTAAAGTCTGTAAAAATGTCAAAAGAGCAGACTGGAGTCTTTTTCTTTAAACAGTATTAAGCCTAAGAATTCTATCTGGAAGAAGATCAAGAAGATTATGCCTCGGAAGAATTATGAAGAAGCTTGGAGTTGAATAAATTTGTTTTGGGAAAAATGTTCTAGGTCAAGATCTCTACAAGTCATAGATTTAGTGTTATAGAGAAGTCATTCGAGAACTCCAGAATGACTTATAGAGAACTCAGGAAAGCTACTAGAGAACTCAAAGATATCGATAAGCCAAATTGAAGACATGAAGATTGGAGATATTGACAAGTCATTTCTTCACTAGAGAACTCAGAGTTATCGACAAGTCAACATTCATTAGAGAACTCTGATTTATCGACAAGTCAAATTTCACTAGAGAACTCAGAGATATCGATAAGCCAAAATTCACTAGAGAACTCTGAGTTATCGACAAGTCAAAATTGACTAGAGAATTACGAGTTATCGACAAGTCAATAAGTCACTAGAGAACTTAGAGATATCGATAAGTCAAAGTGAAGATATGAAGATTAGAGATCTCGATAAGCCAAATTCTCTTATAGAGAACTTAGAGACCTCTACAAGTCAAATCAACTATGGAGTATTAGAGATCTCGATAAGTCAATATACTTATCGAGATGTCAAGACCTCTATATGCCTAACTGGAGATCTCGAGGTAAAATCTCAAAGTATAAATTGCAGACCAATTCAATATCCAAGATTAACAATCAACAAACAATCCAACCAGCTGGATTGACAAGTCTACAAAAAGTAGTTTAAAGAGTGTACAAGATCAAGGGTGAAGATTAACTCACAAAGGAAGATCAGGATTAACACAGTATGCAACGACATGCTAAGCCAAAAATGGAAGATATACTTTTCCTAAAATGGAGTGATTAGTGACAGCTTACTAAAGTTAATAGCATGTCTTATTATACACAGTGTAAACCAGCAGTTAACTGAGATATAAAAAGTTAACACTGGTCCTTTGTTAGGAGTAACAATTTTAGATTATAAAATCTTGTATTTCTCTCAAGGAAGAAGCTAAGCTTTTTATCAACAAAGAGCCTAGAAATTTTGTAGCAAAATATTCTTAATTTTAATATAAAATTAAGTGAGTTTTGAAAGATCTGTGTTCACTGTTATTGCATGTTTAAATTCAGTATTAACACATATCACTGCAAGATTTACATTTACTTTGTTCAAACCATAAATACTTCAAAAATAGTATATAAACTCAAAAACACATTCACCCCCATGTGTGTAATTCATTACCTAACAAGTGGTATCAAAGCAAAATCTGAAAGCAAACAGATTTAAGATCTTAGAAGAATGAATACACAGAAAATCAGTAGCATCAAAATTTCTACTTTTGATAAAGCTAACTACACTCTTTGGAAAAAGAAAATGTTGATGTTAATCAGGATGGCCAATCCACTCTACATTCATATTCTTAAAAATAGGCCCTTCACTCCTATGGTTAGAGTTGAGGAATCTACAGATGGTAATATGGTCATTCCATCTCATTATGCTCCAAAAGATCCTTCTGAGTACACTGAGCCTGAAAAAGAGAAAGCTCACTGGATAGTGGTTTACAGATGATATTGATAGAGTCACTTAACAATGTAATATACAACAACATTGTCAACTATGACACTGCCAAGCAGATCTGGGAAAAGATTGAAATACTCTGTGAGGGAACTGAGGAAGTTAGATCTAATCAACGAAGGATACTGATTTTACAGTATGAGGGTTTCATGGCTAAGCCAAAAGAAAGTATCACTGATGTGTTTGAAAGGTTTAATAAGCTGATAAATGACTTGCAGCTCAATGACAAATACTATGAAGCTGAAGAAGTGAATTTAAATTTTTTGCTTACACTCCTTGATCATTTGGAACAGAAAATTTCAGCTATCAGAGAAGGGAGAGATTTGAGCAGAATAACTCTGGAAGTTCTGTATGGAATCTCAAAAATATATAATTTAAAAATGATTCAAAGAAAATCATTAAGAGCTGGGCAAGGACATGTTGTAGATGGTTCAAGTGCTCTAATTGTCAATGAAAGCCAGACCTCTAATGATGAGCCAAGATTCCAGACTCCAATTGCCTCAACAAGTGAGCAAAGAACCAATGATTCACAGGAACAAGTCATTCTTGAATTGAAAGAAGATGAGTTCTACACCCTGGATGAACTTGATGAGCTTGATCAGTCAATGGCCTATCTGGCAAGAAAGTTCTCTAACATTAGAGTAAAGAAGCCAAGATTCTTCAAGGATAAAGGACAATCATTCAACAAAGACAGCAGCTGGAAAGGAAAAGGGAAGTACACATCTAGCAAAAATGGTTACAAAACTGGATCTGTTGACAGATCAAAGATAAGGTGCTTCAATTGTGATGAACTAGGTCATTTTGCTACAGAATGTAGGAAACCCAAGAAAGCAAAGAAAAAAAAGCTTATCTTGAATTGGAAGCAAAGTATGAAGCTCTTCTGAAGAAACAACAAAGCAAAGCTTATATTGCAGAGGGAAAAAGTTGGGATGATTCTGATAATGATGAAGATGAGGAAGTTGGAAATTATGCACTAATGGCCTTGGAGCAAGGAGAGTCATCCTCATCAAAATCACATGTACCAGCTCTCACTACCATTGATTTAAATGTGAGCCAAACTGTAGAGAAGATGAGCACACAAATGTTTCACATACATACAAGTATGGTTGCTGCTAATGAAGAAGTTAGCAGACTGACAATGATAAATGAGAAGCTTGAAAATGAGAAACAAGAAATTGAATTATTGCTGGTAGAGCTTGAAGTTGTAAGACAAGAAAATTCATATCTGAAGAACAAGCTCAAGTGTGCAAGTGAAATTGAAGCAGTGTTAAGGGAAAAGCTGGAAAATAATGAAGTGAAGTTGAAATCCTTCAAGAATGCATCTGAATTAGTTGGGAAATACCATGAGAAAAAAAAAAGCCATGTGTAAATATTGATATTGGTCTTGATTATGATGCCTTGAACAACAAGAAGAAAAATATAGGTGATAAAGGAAAAATAACAGAAAATGAAAATGTTCTAAAAATCCTGAAAAAGGTTGACTCACCTATGTTTAAGGCATGTGAAGTTAATTTCAGTGAAGAAGAGTTGATTATCAAGCAAAAAATTGCTTATGAAGACAATGAGAAGAAAGATGCAGAAGTAACTCAATATTTCAAAGCTGAAGAGAAGCTCATGGATAACCAAGGTTCCAAGACACCTATCAATGAAACCAAAACTGAAGATGCAAGAAAGAAGAAGAAAAATAGAAATGGAAATATTGGGATAAACAAAAACAATAATTTTGCTTATGTTGCAGATGCTCCAAGAAAGAAATGTGAAAAATGTGGTTCTGTGAATTACCTAACTCACCTTTGCAAAAAAGTTGTTAGCAAGCCAGTTGAAAGAGCCTGTAAATATAATGAAGCAGATGTAAATGATCCATACTCATTCTATGACAAGTTTGATTGCATTCCTTGCAACTTGAAAGTGATGAAAAGTTATCACAAACTGAGAGTAGACCTTAAAGAAATAAAAATTGGGTCTACAGCAGATAGGGAAAATACACAACAGTCATTGAATTCTATTTTATCTGAAATAACTCATTCTACTTCTGCTTAATCAGTTAACAAGAAGAAAGTGTCCAACACTGCTTGGGTTGCTAAACACACTTAGAACTCATTGTGTGCTGGACAAAATGAAGAAGGTCATATGGATCATAGACAGTGGGTGTTCCAGACATATGACAGGTGATAAAGCCCTGTTATCACAGTTTGAGGAGAAGGTTGGCCCTTTGGTGACCTTTGGAGACAACATCAAAGGATTCACAATGGGATATGGAAAGATTGTTTCTGGAAATATTGTCATTGATGATGTAGCACTAGTAGCTGGTCTTGAAGTGAATCTTCTTAGTATTAGCCAATTTGCAGATAAAGGTTTTGAAGTTTTATTCAACAAAGAAGAATGCACTTTTATCAGCAAGAGAACTGGTGAAGTTGCTCTGAAAGGAGCAAGAAAAGGAAGCTTGTTTGTTGTAGATTTGGACTCAACAAATAAGGATGGTATTTTTTGCTTCTACACCAAGGCATCAGAAGAATATAGCAAGCTATGGCATAAAAAGTTGTCTTACTTAAATTTCAAGGACATTAACACCTTGGTCAATAAGGAGTTAGTAAGAGACATGCCTAATCTGGAGTTTGCTCAAGTTGAAGTTTGTGAAGCTTGTCAGAAAGAAAAAAATGAAAAGATCAAGTCACAAGTCAAAAACTGTGAATTCTATAAGTACACAATTGCAGCTTATTCACATGGACTTGTTTGAGCTAGTAAATGTCTTATCAATTTCAAGAAACAAATATGCACTTGTAATGGTGGATGATTTCTCAAGATACACTTGGGTAGAGTTCATGCACTATAAAGATAAGACTCCATACATCATAATTGAGCACATCAAGAAGATAGAAAAATAGGCTGAAGATCATAATTGTGTAAAAAGATTGAGAAGTGATAATGGAACAGAATTTAGGAATGCAACATTGAGTGAATTCTGCAAAAGCAAAGGCATTGTTCAAGAATTCTCAGCTGCTAGAACACCTCAACAAAATGGAGTAGTTGAAAGAAAGAACAAGACATTAGTTGAAGCTTCTAGAACAATGCTGCAAGATGTAAAGCTGCCAATAAGTTTCTGGGAAGAGGTTGTTAACACTGCATGCTATACTCAAAACAGATATCCCATTAACAAAGCTCATGGAAAATCACCTTACTCAATCATGTCTAAGAGAAAGCCTACTGTAAAGCATCTTCATGTGTTTGGAAGCAAGTATTACATTTTAAAAGACAACTCTGAATATGTGGAAAAATTTGACTCAAAGGTTTATGAAGCAATTTTTCTAGGATATTCATTGGAGAGGACTGCCTACAAAGTCTATGTGATTGATCAAAAGAAGATTATGGAAAGCACAGATATGACTTTTAATGATGACAAGTGTCCTAGCTCGGAATGCCTTGATGAAAATGAAGCTGAAGCCCTTGTATTTGAAAACCTCAATATTGATAGTGATTCTGATGGTGAAGATGAAGTCAATGTACAACAGATGCTGAATAAAGAGACTACTGAACAGGAAAATCATGGAAATGGAAGCTCATCTCAAACACCTGAATTTGATAGCACAAACTCAGGGGGAGAAAGAAAAGAAGGATCTACAAGTCATGCCAATGATGGAAAAATGATGAAGGCACAAGTCAACAAACTCACACAAGAAAGTGGGATAGAAGTCACACTAGAGAAGCAATTATTGGTGATCCCACTGCTGGTGTGAGAACTAGAAGTGGAACTGCTAATGAGTGTCTACATGCATGCTTTCTGTCTCAAGTAGAGCCCAAGAAAATTGAAGAAGCTCTAATGGATCCTGATTGGATATCTGCAATGCAAGAGGAGCTTAATCAGTTTGAAAGGAATAATGTTTGGGAGCTAGTTCCTGTACCAAAGAATAGAAGTGTAATTGGAACAAAGTGGGTGTTCAGGAACAAGATGGATGAAAATGGTGTAGTAACCAGAAATAAAGCAAGGTTGGTTGTAAAAGGCTACTCACAGGAAGAAGGAATTGATTATGATGAAACCTTTGCTCCAGTTGCAAAACTTGATGTAATAAGGATTTTTCTAGCATTTGATGCACATTCAAATTTTAAAGTGTATCAAATGGATGTCAAGAATGTCTTCCTAAATGGTGAGCTAGAAGAAGAGGTTTATGTGCAACTGCCACCTGGCTTTGAAGATCCAAAATTTCCAGATTTTGTGTACAAGTTACTCAAGGCTCTATATGGACTAAAACCTAGAGCTTGGTATGATACATTTTTAGAGTTCGTACTTAAACATGTTTTTACTAGAGGTACTATGACAGGACTCTCTTCTACAAGAAACATGGTGAAGATATGATCCTATTTCAGATCTATGTGGATGATATTATCTTTGGTTCTATAAATGAGAAGTTTTGCCAGAGATTTTCTAAGCTTATGCAGAGTGAATATGAAATGAGTATAATAGGGGAATTAAGTTATTTTCTTGGACTTCAAGTTAGTCAAAGAAGTGATGGGATCTTCATCAACCAAAATAAGTATGTCAAAGATTTGTTGAAAAAGTTTGGTATGGTTGATTGTTCACCTGCTTCTATACCTATGTCTACAACAACAAAGTTGGATGAAAATAGAAAAGGCAAGAGTGTAGATATTTCAAGCTAGAGAGAAATGATTGGATCATTGCTTTACTTAACTGCAAGTAGACCAGTCATCATGTTTGCAACATGTGTATGTGCAAGATTTTAAGCCAATCCAAAAGAATCACATTTAATGGTTGTAAAGAGGATCTTCAGATACTTGAAGGGGACTCCAAACTTGGGATTATGGTATCCTAAGGGAACTGGTTTTGAAGTTTTTGGCTACACAGATGCAGATTTTGTTGGATGCAGGGTTGACAGAAAGAGTACTAGTGGAAGCTGTCAATTTCTTGGACAAAGACTTGTATCCTGGTATAGTAAGAAACAACAATATGTATCAACTTCTACAGCATAGGCTGAATATATAGTTGCAAGAAGTTGTTGTGCTCAAGTGCTTTGGATTGGAAATCAGCTAATGGATTATGGTCTAGTGTAACACAAAATTCCTATCATGTGTGACAATCCTAGGGCCATATCTATAGTAGCTAATCTAGTGAATCATTCTAGAACAAAGCACATTGATGTAAGGTACCATTTTTTTAGAGAACATGCTACAAATGGTACCATTGAGCTCATTTTTGTTCCAACAGAAAAACAATTAGCTGACATTTTTACTAAACCTTTGGATGAAGCAACTTTCACTAGACTTGTAGGTGAATCTGGAATGCTTAATTCTTCATCCTGAGGTAAGAAATCAGCTAATGTGTTGCAGCAAATTAATTTCTAGTAAATCAAAATTAATTTGATTTAATTAGAAATTAACTGAAATACGAATTATAAATATTTCAGAAATCTCTGCATATTTATTTTTCAAAAACAAAAATTTAACTTGGAATTTTTCAAATTCTAAGTAAACTGCTAAATTGTTAATTTACATCCTTAATATGTAAAATTAACACAAGAAAAACTTAAATTGATCAAAAGTATATAGAGAACTGAGTTCTCGATAAGTCTAACTAACTTATCGATAAGTCATTTTAAGACTTCTCGAGTGAGTTCTCGATAAGTCAATTTACTGATTTCTCGAGTGACTTCTCGATAAGCATTATTATGACTTATCGATAAGTCATTGTAGAATTATTTAGTAGTGTAAATTTACAGAGTTCTCTACAAGTATCTTTTTAGACTTATAAATAACTCAGAACTAAAATAATTTAATTCAATAAATTATTTGGTAAAATACTTTTGGCAAAATTATTCTGATTTTACTTTGAATTTATTCAAATAAAAATTGTAATCAAATTCAGTCCACTCTAGACAAACTGGGTATTTATTTGACATCTCGATAAGGTTATTTTTAGTTCTCTACAAGAATAAATAAAATGACTTATCGATATGTCTTTCATTTCTTAAAATGATTTCTCGATAGATTAATTCTAAACGTCTATTTTTGAGTTCTCGACAAGTCATTTGCTTTTACTATAAATACCCAGACATCTCGATACATATACATACTTACAACTTTCGAGATCTCAAGTGACCTAGCTTTTCAATCCAAAACCAATTTCTCACTCGTTCTCACTTCTTTCTCACTAATTTCTTCTACCCACTAAACTTCATACTCATATCAATGGCAGCCAACAATATTGTACCCTTCATCCCCAAGGAAACCAACTTCCTTGCATTTCTAGATGCAAACCAAGCGCCTGAGATTTTCCAATGCTTTGTCAAGTTCTTGTCTGAGAGCTACTTTGTAGGTGCTCTTACTGTTATTCCTGTGTTGTATTTGGATGTGTTAGGGGACTTTTGGAACACAGCTACAACAAGGACAATTGTGCATGAGAACCAAGCTGCAACAATTGTGATAAACTGCACAATCAAGGGACAACAGGTGGAGATCTCTGAAAATGATGTTCATCTGGCACTGGGCATTCCTACTGACAAGCTGGTGGAGGCTCCAACTCAGGATGAGCTGTATGAATTCATGGACTTCATCAATTATTCTGAGAAGATCAACCTGGCCAGCATGAATAAGAATCATCTAAGGAGGGAATGGTCCTTTCTTTTTAACTCAGTAATAAGGGCATTCACCTGCAGGAAGTCAGGGTTTGTCAACATATCAAGTGTTTTCTAGAAGCTGGTCTACTCAATGGCCACCAACAAACAGATCAATGTAGGACACTACATACTGGAGGAATTGAGCATTAGGATAACAATGTCATTGGAATCAAGAAATAAGGAAATTTTTCTACAAAGATTTATTATGTCAGCTTTAAACTATAAAATTAATGACATACATATGCTAGAAGGAGTAAATAGGTCACTAATTGGAAACTGTAAGCAAGTATCTAAAATTCTATTTGGATCACTTCTTGCTAAGAATAAGGTTCCAATAAGTCTTAAGTTAACACCTTTCATGATTGAAAGATTTAAGACTTACCCTTATTATATGCCAGACATGAGAACTAATGCAAGTCAACTTAGTGCAACAATGATTCCTGAGCCTGTGGAAGCACAAACACAGGCACACCCACGGGAACCTACCCATGTTGAGCATGTTCCTTCAAAACCATTAGTATCTAGGAAACCAACCACCTCATCTTCTCAAAAGGATGAGGTGAGTAAAAGGAAGAGAAATGAGGTAATCTTAACAGTTATAAATGAAAGTGGTGAGGACCAACCAGAAGCTGAGTCACCCTTGGTCAAGAGAACAAAGAAGAATAAGAAATCTGAGCTGACCACTCAAACCACATCTGTGTCCTCCCAAAAGTATGCAGTTGTAAATATGGGGATTAAACAGACTCTAGATACATCCTTTCAACAGGGTGTGTCTATTGAAAAGAGCATTCACCGCAATGCATCCTGTATAGAGCCTGCACAGCCTGCACTTGATCAAATTCAAGTATATGGTAGAATAAATAAGGATGGCACACACAGTGAGGGAACATCTATTGAAGCTCCCTCATCCATTCAGGGGGAGCTGCCAACACTCACTTCTGAACAACAACTTCTAATCTCACAAATTTCTTCTCCATCTACAACACTTGCATCTAATTCTCAAGTGCAAGCTAAATCAAGTGACTTGGTTCAAGAAACCTTGCTCACCACCCAGACACTACAATCAGATGGTGAGAGGCTACTAGCTGGGGTAGACTTTGATGACACCATCAACACCATGGGGGATTCATCAGTTTTTACTGAAGACCCAATGGAGATACTAAATGCACCTTCATATGCAAATCAATCTTCACAGACTGTTAGGTTTGAGGATAGTACTCCTGAGGGGGAGCTATCTAAATCCTCTCCAATTCAATTGGAGGTTCCTCATGTAGGAACAACTCCCCTCAAAACCCTAGCAGAAATTGCATTAGCAATTGATGCTAGGAGTACAATTGCCAATGATCCTGCTATGGGGGGGCAAGTTTATCACATTCATGTGACAGTGATTTGCAAGAAGCACAAGGGTATGAGGCTGGTGTACATAACAGTAACCCAGTCAAATTCCCTCCAATTTAATTGGAGGTTCCCACTACAAGTGGAGGACAACACACTGTCATAAACATAGAGAAATATGTGAGTAAAATTGTGACCTCAGTCACAGGTGGTTCTGATCCCTTAACATCTCAACCTTCAACCTCACAACCTCAACAACAACAACATATTCTCTCTCAATAGATGCAAGAATCTGGCTCCCAACTTACATCTGTAGATGATCTTCTAGTTGAGCAGCTTTCTGGGTTAGCAAACATCTCACAGCATCTACTCAATTCAAACATGAGCAATCAAGACTATCAAGCTATCATGCTTACATACAATGAAGAAGTTGAGAAAGAAAAGGAGAAAATTGTCAATGATGCAGAATAAGATGGTAACGTGGATGCGTGGCTATCTCAGGACTTTGTATTAGAAATGGATCAAGTCTTGGCCACGTTTAGAGAAGAATACATCACTATTCTGGGAAGTAATGCCAAGGCCTTGACTCCACAAGATGTATATGATGCAGTTACAGAAGTTTACAAAGCTCAGCTCAAAGCTTTTCACCTTTTTGGTAAAGCTCTTGAAGTCAAACTGACTGGTCATGAAGATAAGATCAGAAAGCTAGTAAATGAGAAGATGGATGAAATTATACCTTCTCAAGTTCAGATCACCTCCAAGTTCAAGACACCTATTGCCGATACACCGATTGCCGATACTAAGTAGCAGTCAAAAATTTGTATCTAATTTGATACAAATTTATATTTTTTGGGAATGATCAAATGACTAGGATAGATCTAACTATCATTGAAAAAGAGGTCAAAAATCTAAAACAGTCCTTCATTGCTATTCATGAAGTAGTCCAGAAGCAAATCACATATACAAATGACTCAAAGGTCAAACTGGAACAGCTTCACCAGAGCAGGTATGAGCCCTCTGCCTTGCTTATGGAAGGCATCAAAAAGGCTGTAGAAGAAACTTTTGGCCCCTCATCATCTACAATTCCTTATCAGCCAGGCTTAACTTCCACAAATCTTCAGATTCAGTCTCTTCAAGGTCAAGTCTCCACTTTACAAGCTTCAAATGACCAATTCACAGCTCAAGTGCATGCCCTCACTACACTGGTGAAGAGTCAATAGGCAAACATTCAAGCCTTGGTGGACTCCCACAAGCACCTACAAATGCAAAATTCAGTTGCTTTGGGAGCCATCATGGGTAAACTTAATATTCCATTACCTGCACTTCCTGAAGCTGTGAGGCCTGAAATTCCTACACCCCTTCTCATGCCTGCCAACAAGACTAAAGGGGAGATAGAAGCTAGGCTAGCAAGATCAAGAACATCTACTCAAAATGTCCAAGGTGCTGAAAAGAGCTTAGTTCAAGAAGTAGATATTGGTATGGAGAGGCTCATTAGGGTTGTTGAAGGACCAAGTCTGAGCAGGTAATTTGATTAATTGCTCAAGGCTCTAAGGGCATCTCTCAACAATAATCTCTTCACCTATAAAAAGGCCTTGGACTGGACAATAAATTCATTAAGGGTGATTTTGGTGACTAAAGACAATTTTCAGGAGAAGAGGATAATGGTCAATATAAATGACTATGGGGTATATAGGTGTATACAGGTGTCCCTCAATTATCTTATCTCAATGAGGGCATCTGAGTTGGATATTCTCATAAACAAAGTCAAAGTTGTGATCCATAAAGACACTCTATTGCTAGCTGAACTGAAAAATGCTCAAGTGGCTGCTTTTCCAGAAGCATACCTACATCCAAGCAAGGGAGTGGAATACATCTGTCCTACCACCAAACACTTCAAACACTTCCAAATCCCTAAACAATGTGCCATGGCCAACAAGAAGCTAATCATGACTCTGGAAACTGCTTTAATGGTAAAGAAGAGTAAGTCTTTTGAAGATGAAGAGATGATTAATCTATTAGGGAGATATCTAAGGGATGTTGAAGCCAACTTGCCCAAAACTCAAATCAATAAGGATAATTTGGATGATGATGAGCAGAAGAAAGATGATCAAAAACCTTCTGGCTCAATCCAAGTTAATTCAGTAAGGCAGTTGAAAGCAAGGGTGGAGAGAGGAAGGAGGATGAGACGAAGGATGGTGAAAGTAAGAGGAGAGGATAAAGAAGGAGTAAACAAAGACACGATGACTCAGAACCACAACAAACCCTAAAAATCCAAACACAACTAGCTCAACCTTTAGCTCAACCTTCAAAGTCAACAATCTCAAACATCAAACCACCTCAAACCTCTAAGCCTAAATACCTATACAAGCAAACTGCTAACTCTTTTCTAAAAATTCCAATCACCACAAGCCAAACATCTCTCAAGAAAATCACAGACCTACCTTCTATCAAACCATCACACAAAACTCATTTCAAGTCTGTTGGGAGAAAACCTAAGAAAGCTAAGCCTATTGAAAAAGTTGAAGTTACTGAAAGGGCTATCTGGAATTGTTTCAAGCAGAATGATTTTCTACCCTTAAACTGGTGTTGTTCAGATGAAGACTATTTTCAACAACTAGCTGAGGAAATAGTTAAAGTCTGGGTTGTCACTCTAAAGGAAGTGAGAATCTACTTTCAAGATGGGACCTTCACTTTTCTTGGCAGCAATTTGATGGACACTCTTTCTCCAATAGAAATCAAAAGAGTGATAAGTTTACTGAAGGGCAAGGATACTGCTACAAGAGCATGGAGATCAATTCTAGTTGAATGGTTGATTGCAAGGGAGGAAAGAAGAGCAAGGGGTATAGCTAAATATGAGGAGAAAAAGAGGAAGTATGATGAAGAGATTGAAATGTATATCAAAAGACCAGAAGAACTTAAAGCAAAAGGAATGAGCAGAATCTCCAAAGATGGAAGATTTCTAAATGTAAAAGTTATAACAACCCAAATCCGGGGTCAAGATTTGGTGTCACTAAACAGTCTTTACATAATATAAAATAATATACAAATGACCCTTTAGTTCCGGATTGTTTACAGGTTATGGTATGAAACAAGAATCTAACCTTCTATAGTTCATAACAACTAAAATACAAGATTAAATACCTTTGTACTAACTCTCTTGTCTTATCTTTCTAACATCTTCATCCTCTTGCAGCAGAGATCTTTCTAACTTCTGTTGTCTATTAAAAGCTACTCCTTTTTATCCTCATTTATTTCTGAAAGAAATAAGAATTCACAAAGCAAGAGTGAGCCAAAAATGCTCAGCAAGTATATAATTGATTTCAGAGTATCAATATCAAAAGAACTTTTCCAGACAAAATCTTTTAAATAATTTATAAACATTTTTATTTATTCAAGGTAATTGAGTGAAATAACAATTGGTCAATACCAGCCTTTAATTATAAATCAGAAGTGACGAGCAATTCCCAGATTTATCTCGTGAATCAGGGTTTTGTCCGGTTTTGTAATCATAAAACTTGTTGAGAGAGAATCTCGTTAACGACGATTAAAAATGAATTAGACTGGACACTAGTGTAACGTTCACACTCATACCCTGCTTAGTGTAGATCTATATCTCAATATATAGATCCATTCGGCTACCCAGGCACTATCGCCCAAGAGTCCGGTCCATCCCCGGCCCCTAGGGTCCAGCTCATCATGGCCCTCATAGTAACCATCCAGCCAATAGAGTATTTTGATGTCAAATCATTTTGATTTCAAAACATCCCAATTCAGGGTTCGCAAATAACCCAAAAGAATACGTATTTGCTCACGAGAACAATCGATAATATAGGAATAATAATGAAAGGAACTTGCATAATTAAGAGTAATTGCAGCAAAATATAAAATAGTTAACTATTATGAACTTAGAATAAAAATGAAGTATTTGCAGTTTATTACGAGAAAAGTTAGGAATACTTACCTTGATAAGCTTTAACCACTATTATTGGTTGACTTTGGTTCGACTTGAACGTTCGGCTTTATCGTCAAACCACTAACCTATCCGGGATACAATTCGATCTTTCATGTCCTTCGATTGGAATCTTGTTGAGTTTGACGATTGACCACTAGGCTATTCTTAGTCCGACGTCAATCCTCGGGTCTTTCGACTAGGACCTACAGGGTTGAAATACCCTAGTTCAGATAATCAGTTAAGCTTAGCTTAATATCACTATCATTTCTACCCATATGATTTCATAACTCGACTCGTATGTATATGTATTATTGAAATACACATAGCAATTATGGTTCACATCTTCGAAACTCGGTTCGGTATTTATTTTCGGAAAGTATGTATACTCGTCGTTTTGAAAAATAGGGTAATCAACTTTTTATAAATTATCTTGTCTCGACACGTAATCAGGTTTCGTAAAAAATAATTATATATCCTCATTCGACGTCTCAGATAAATATAGGTTACGTTCCCGTATTTTTGGAATTAATTTCCAAAAAATCGGGCAGCGTCTCCTTTGTTTATCGGCCTACCCGTCGAAACAATTTGACGTCAAATCACAACAACAACAGCAACAACAATCCAATTCACAATCCAATTTCACCAATCCCAACCACCGATACAAATTCAATTATTAATTATTATTATTATTCATTTTCATTTCAAAATTAACTCCACGAACTAATTTATTTAATTTATAAATATAGGACTCAGGTAAAATCATCACCATCCACCGTCGGCTCGCCGAGACTCATCGCCAACGGCGGTAAAATTTTGCGGGAACCCGATAAACTCTCGGGTTTCCAACGCAAAACTCCACTGATTAATTTAATTTCTTTTCCACACAAATTTATTTATTTCACGAATATTATTCAATTATTTCCTGCAGAAAACAAATTTAAAATAATAAAAATTCTGAAATTAAGCAGGCCACACGCGCACACACGTGCACAACTAGAAAACAGAACACAGGGAAACAGAGCACCATCACACGCGCCTCACGCGCCACCCACACATCACATGATTAACAAACATGCACCCGACACACTGAACATACACACGCACGATTCACACACACACACGATTTGCACACACACACACACACAGGCGTATATACACACACATATAAACCACCGAGCCAACCGAAGTCTGGCGGCGGCTTACCGGGAAAAACGAAGCAGCAGTGGCAGGAAACAAGCCGGTGAATCACCGGAAAAAGGAGAGAACGGCGGCGAAAGTAGAAGGGATCAGGAGATTAAAGAAATAAAGAGAGAGAGAGAGAGAGAGAGAGAGAGAGAGAGAGAGAGAGAGAGAGAGAGAGATTGAGCAACAGAGAGAGAGAGAGAGACTTGAGGCAGAGAGTCAAGAGAGAGCAGGGTCGGCCGAGAAAGAGATAGATTAGGGAATAAATTTGAGTATATTGTCCAATTGTTTACTCCGAAAATCTGAATTCACACCGCAATTAATATTTAAACGAATAATTTATGGGTAAAAGTAACTCGAAAATTACTAAAATACTTTATAAAATATCACAAATAATTAAAAGTCATTTAAATTAAATTTTTCATAATTTTAAACTCATTTTTGAAATGCAACTCGTATCTGTATTTAACGATTAAACGAAACAACGTGCGGGTGAATTTAGTTCCAAAAATTTCCAAAATAATTTTTAAAATTCTCAAAATATTCAAGAGTTAATAAGATAAAATTTTCATGATGTTTGAAGTATTCTGGAATTAAATACTGATTTTACAATTAAATGCAATCAGAAAATCATTTAAAGATAAATAATCAATAAAATTTTAATTTCTAAATTTTATAAACTCCTAAAACTAATAAATAAAATTAAAAGAAACAAAACTAGTTTTAGAAACAATTTTAGCATTTATGAGAATAAATATTCAATAAAATCACTTAAAAGCAAAATAAATTCATACAGCTCAATAATTAATTACACAAATAATCTTCGTACCTAACAAATTACACATAATTAATAATAAGGCAACACATAACTGACATACCCATCAAATATTGTATTTATTTTATAATTCCATAATTATATTAATTTATCGAATCCTAAAATAGATTACTTAGCCGCTAAGTAACTATAAAATGATACAATTTGATACCATATTTATATAATTATCAAAACGGAACCTCTTATAAAACACTTTATACAAAAATAAGGTAATAACACCTCGCCTTTCGAGAATACGGGTTTTCTCGATTTATAAAATGATTAGTGTATCGAAAATTTTACGCCGGGACTCGTACAGGTCAAACCGTACCCCGGATCGAAAAGTCAAAACACAGAAAGTGTTCAGAATCATCGGATTAGGTTAGGAAGGATTTTTCTGAAGAGTTTCGGGTTGTAAAAACGCAAAAACGGTTGAAGTTGGACGATTTCCAATTTTTATAAAGTAATTTTATAATTACTCAAAATAATAATTATTAATTCTATAAATCCTTATAAAATCATTTAATGATCCAAAAATTATCACAAAAATGCCAATGCCAAAATTATCTATAATTGATTCCAGATAATTAAAAATTAAAATATCCCAATTTTATCATATATAAGAACCTAGATATTAATATCAATCATCAGATAATCATCCAAAATCCACGTAATAATTACATAATAATTATTTATTAATGAAAATAATTACACGATATTTTCCGGATATTACGTCCTTCCCCTCAAAAGGATTTTGTCTTCAGAATCATGCTAAGGAACAGACAATGACACTTTTCAAGTATCCCACTTACAATTTCTCAGGTTGATTTCTTACTCGAACAACTTTTTCAAAAAGCTTCGCTCATTACTTTACTATCTACTCAACGGTTTCCTACCATCAAATCTATTAGCTGCTCATGCAACCTGACTCAAGTCTCCATTTCTTACATTTGGAGTTAAATTAATCCTCCTGGTTATACACATATAAATGTTTTATGAACTCGTTATACCTGTCACAACAAGGCCAACTCATTCGCAATCATTATACCTATCTTACCGTCTCAAAGGACTAACTTTATTTATACTAATCTTCTGTTAAGTCACACGACACTATAGAAGGGGGTTGAATATAGTGTTTATACAATCAAATCGATTTCAACACAAGTATGTAACAAAGATCAAGTATATTGAAATAAACTATGTTACAATAGAACTGTTGTTCTCTCTCAGTGATGAACAATATCACTAAGAGCTGCTAGGTTACAATGAATAATGTTTCTCGATAATGATAACACTTATATTGTAAACCCTAAGTCTGTGTTTATATAGTACACAGTTACAAGATATCTTCTAATTGATATGGAATATAATTCTGTCTCCTAAAATATATCAATCAGATACCTTCTACAAGTCTTCTAGTCTTCTAATTCTTCATGCATATCTTCTTTTGATTTAGTCCTGATCTTCTCCTGTAAATCAGCCACATTCCTTATCTGAAGTCTTCCCGCACTTAAGTACTGATATATATCTTCTAACGCCTTAAGTTCTGATATTAAGTTCTGACTTCGGTAAGTTCTGATTTCAGTAAGTCCTGATATGTCCTGTTGTTAAGTTCTGAAAACTAAACACAAATCAGATTAGACATGACATCTCAAATATATCTAACAATCTCCCCTAACTTGTAAATTATGAAAAATATACAAGTTAATAGATTTGATGATGTCAAAAACATTTTAAGTACAAATGTAATGAGAGAGACAATTAACTACAACATACAGTCCTTGTAGTTTTTACCAATCTCACTGAGTCAATCTGAATCCAAAGTGATTCTTGATAAAGTTTGATATCAGCTTTTCTTCTTTATTCCTCAGGACATGAGATAATGTAGCTTTGACTTGCTTCAATTCTTTACCCTGACTTCCAATCTGGTAGATTGTAGTCCTTAATGCTGAGATATGGTTTCTTTCCAAACCATCACCAAGTCTGATCACCCTTGGATGAGAAGAATCTTCATTGTAGCACAGACATTTCTCTTTCAGAATCACTTCAAGTTTAGCAGAATCCTTCTTCATTGGAATTTCACTTCCATCATCTTCAACTATGTTTGGAATGAATTCTGTAACTCTTGAACCAGAAATTCTTGCTTTATCTCTTATGATCTTCATAATGAAATTTAACCATCTCCTGGTAATCTCAGACTTTATCTCTAAAAGATAATGAAAGAATTGAAGTTTTTTCAGAGATTTGTTCAGTACATCTGATTCTGACATTTGATATGTTCTTCCATCTTCAAGAAATAGAATCAGATTTTCTTTGACATTATGTTTATCATGAGCATCCAGTACCACTTGAACAGATATAACCTTATCAAGGTGTTTCTGTGTAACTTCTTCAAGAGGTTTTTCAGTCAATAGAAATGGATCTCTTGTAAGTACTTCAACTCATGTCTTGATCTTGGCCTCATCAGAACCTAGTCCAGTTATGTCTCTTGCTTCTCTGGCTTTCAATCCAACAGTCATGAAATCATATAACAATTGGCTTTTCTTTGGATCTGATGGTTTGACATTCTTCCATAGGAGTTTCTTTTTATCAACAACTTTCATCTTGTCTAAATCAACTTGAGCACTGTCAGAGGTTGATTTCTTGATGACTTGATCAGAATTTGTTGTTTCTTCTGTTGCTTGTTGTTCTTCATTCTGAACAACTTGAACTTTGTCAGAGGTTGTCTTGGATTCTTCAGTTATCTTCCTTCTTTTCAGAATTTGAACAGTTTCATCTTCAACAGCAGCATCATCAAATATTTGAACCATTTTGCACACTGGTTTCATCAGGATTTGAGGAATTTTCATCTCTTGTGGCTTTGTTGGTTCATCACCTTTTCCTTTCCCTTTATCTTTAGGATCAATCTGTGATCTTGTCATGGGAGGTTTCTTAGCATCAGAAGCTTTAGACTTTAGATTTGTCTTCTCAGCTGCAAATCTAGCTTCCTCCTCCTTGAGATTCTCTAAATCCAGTCCAGGATTATGTTTGAGAAATAATCTTCTAGCAATTTCTTCATCAAGTTACTGAATTTTAGGATCTTTGTAGTAGACAGTAGTCTGCTTTCCCTTGAGCTTCAGAGTTTGCAAAAACTTCTGAGAGTATTGACTTTCAGCTTGAATCAGAACATCAGAATCAGAACTTGCTATCAAATTTTGAGCTTCAGAACTTGCTATCAGAGCTTGAGCATTTACGACATCAAAATTTGTCTTCTTTTGACTAGAAGTAGAAGATTTTCTAACATCAGTAATTAGTTTTCTTGAAGAAACTTTGCTGCTTTGCCCTTGACCTTGACCCTTGCTCGGGTTTCCCTGGTCATCACCTTTGTCATCCTTTTTCTTCAATACTTGAGTATTAGAGCATTTGGACTTAACTACCTTCTTCCCCTTTTTGGCATCATCTGGTAGTAGGAGAGAGAAGAAGTTCTACTGAAGATTGAATTTCATTAAGTTGAGCTTGTTGAGAAGCTTGATTCTGCAGGACCTTGGAAATTTGGGCCTGTTGCTGTTCTTAAATATTCTCATTAGCTTCAACTTTCTCAGAAATAGGTCTGATAAACCTCTTTTTGTCCAACTTGATCTCCATATCCATTTTATCATATTTTTCCAAAAGTTTGGCAACTTTTTCATGAGTGATGGAGTGCTGACCTTGAAGATACTTGATACTTAGATCTGTGACTTTGAGTTGTGTCTTGAAATTAGAATTTGTCATCAGCTATATGCTCTGTCAGAACTTTGGAGCTTGGAATGAAATTAGATTCATTCCACTTCTTGGTCCACTCCACTCCTCTGTGAGTTTCTTCCCAAGGAATATGAGCAGCTTATTCAACAAATTTTTCAATCAGTGCCTCCTTTCCAAGAATGGGAGCATTTACTGGAGCACTGTTTCCAGAACTTGTTAACACCTCCTCATCTTCTGATAACACAAGAGTATGTGTAACAGAAGGAGATTCTGCAGTAACTTCATCTAAATTCTGAGCATCATAATTTATCTCCAGAATTAGAGTTGTTGGTATCTCAGCCTGTAAAATAGGAGAATTAACAATAGATGGTTGAGCTACAGTAGGAGCTTCCAGATAGAGCACAGTTGGAATGATCAGCCTGTGAAGGTCAATTTCAGGACTTAATCCTGAATCTTCAACTGTTGTTGCTTTGACTGAAGAGATAGGAGGTGTGATCACTGTTTCCTGAACAGTGTCTTCATCCTGAGTTGGAGGTGGCAAAGATTCAATTACTATTGGCTTTGAGATCAGAGATTCCTGATCCCCTTCCTCAGCTTCAGTAGTATCCTCATATGGAGGTTGTGCCAAATACCTTCATGCCCTCTGTTTCTTTGATCTCCTTGATAGAGAAGGAGTTGCTTGAGCAACATCAGAACTTGAAGTTCTTTTTTTCTTCAAAATATCAGAATTTTCAGCTTCAGCTCCTTTCTGAGAAGTTTCCTTTTCAGCTGCTACTATCACAGGTTCTGATGCTTAAGCCTGGAGGATGAAGTTCTGATGGTAGGTACTGATGGTTGAGGTTGAGATGATTGAGCTGGCTGGAAATATGTTATGATGGTTGGTTGAGGTTGAGAAGTGGTAGGTGGTTGATTGGTTGTAGGTGCTGATGGAGGTTGGGATGGTTGTACATCAGGATATATAGCAGCATAGGTGTCTGGATCAGAGTTTACTAAGACTTGTTTGACTGACTATGGGATTTGGAGGGGTCTTAGTACGGCCTTCTTATTATCAGTAGATAATAAGTCAGTGAAGGCCCTTTTTGCAAGTTTAAAAGGTTCAATCAACTCACTAGCTAGTTGGGCCTTATCAGAACTACAGAAACTGTAAATAAGTTTGCAAAATCTAGCAAAATATATAGTATTTCTGTCCTCTTGCATCTTATCCCCAATAAATCCTAGCACAACACTAGAATAATCAAAATGAGTTTGATTAATGAGAGCATACCCGATTTGATGACTCAGGATTGGGATTGCATCAAAATTGGAGCACTTGTTGGCAAAGGCCTTTGTAATGCAGTCAAAGAAAAAACTCCACTACCTCTTGATGTGGGGTCTCTTCAATTGTCCAAGCTTTGCCAAAGTCTTTTCAGAGCCCAGATTGGCCATCATTTGCTGAAAGGATGGCTCCTTAACTGTTGAACTGTAGACACAGTTTTCTGACAAATGTAATGCTTGTCGAATAGTTGACAAAGTCACCACATGCTCATCCTCCCCTATTGTAAAGATAATACTTGGGGACCCATGTGCACCACCATCATCATACACACCACTCCTCCATAACTCCAGCACTTGAGTTCCTGAGATTTGTTAGGTCCCAATGTATTTGTAGAAGGGGGGTTGAATACAAACGGTACCGAATAATCGAATAAATGCGGAATAAAAAATGTGAAACAAAATTCAAGTTAAATAAGAATATTATTAAACTTGAAAGGTGTTACAACAACTGTATCGATTACAAGGAATTAATCTCAAATTAATTATCACAAATTTAGAATAAATTCGACACAAACTTTTTCTATTTTTGCAATAATTAGAATCAAATGCTAAACGCGATTTAAGATTAAGTTCTAGGGATTTTGATCCGCTAGATTGTTACACAAGAACAAGATAAAGATTTCCAGTTGATTGGATTTAACTTTACAATCTAGAAATTGATCTTGAAGTTTGCAGATGAGATGAAATATTTTTCTGCTTCTTTTTCTTTTGTTCTCGGGTTCTGTATTATTGGATGATAAAGAATGAATGCTTCTGCTTCTTTTAATCAATTCAGCTGAATGAAAATAGAGCTGGCATGACAATCCTTCGGCTCAGTAAGACAATCGGTAGGACTATCTTTAGAGCTAGCAAGACAATCAGAATGAACTAGCAAGACTTTCGGTATGACAATCAATTGTCATACCGATTGTCATAGTAGTTCAAATAGATTGTTTTTGCTGAATTAATAAGTGATTTTAATCTAATAATAATTCTGGTAAGACAATCAACTGAATTAGCATGACTTTCGGTATGACTATTAATTGTCATACCGATTGTCATACTAATACAATCAGTTGTCTTTTTGGAATTAAAATAGATTTTAACCAATTAAAAATTCTGAAAAACCTTAATATTAATTCTGAATTAATTAATCAATTAATTCAATTAATCAATAAATTAATCTTTGTAGATATAATTTATTTTCTTAATTAAATTATATGACTTAATTAATTAATAGAGAATTAATACTAACCTTGAGCAGCAACCATTCTTCTGAAAATCTTCTGAAAATCACTGTCAATTATGAATCAATTCCACCACTTCAATGTTGACACTCGATGTACTGTTTGGTTCATGAGTGACTATCTTTCGTGACGTTTCTTCATGTCTTGACTTTGATACTTTGATTTTATTCAGATTAAATCCTTGTAATTAATGATACTCTGACGAGATCTCTGTCACTTGATTAAATCCACACTCTTGATTTATATCACTGAGGCATGATCAATTTCTTGAACTTCTTCCAGTGAATTAATTCCTCAAGTCTGTAGATGAACCTTGTTTCTGAATCCTTTGACAAATATTACTCTGTGAGATCTCTTTTGACGGTAGATCTACTATTTACTTATTACATTCTTATTTGAGTTGAGTTAAATCCTCGAATATACAAATAGGCTATGACAGATGACTTACAATCTCCCCCTATTTGTTTGTTAGACAATAACACATAAATACCTAGAGGATAACTCAACTAACAAATAAGGAAAAGATATAAAAAGAAATACAAAGTAAATAGTAGAAAAGTTCTGGACTAGATTTAACATTTTCCAGATTCCAAGTAGATGTTCCTCTAGACTGAACATATCTTCAAGTAGTTCCATCTTCATTTGTACAACCACATTTCCTATTGAAAAGCCCATATCTCTCTTGCTTTTCCCCCTCTGAGAATTAACTGATTAAAGAAGATCACCTTCGTTTACCACCTCTCCCGTACAATAGGATCCGCAGATAAAAGCCAATGGTACTCCCCTTTTGAAAACAGCTTCTTCCCTTACTAGAAAATCACCTTGTGTTTACCACCTCTCCCGTACAATAGGATCCGTAGTTACAAACAACAATGGTGTGGTGTAGTGTACATATGATCTTTTTCTTCCTCCCTGCTATTTCTCCCCCTTAGTTGAGGAATCCTCCAAACTATTACTTAAGCTTTTATTTCCCCCTTAAAGAAGGAATGTATGTCGTCGTCTGAAGGAGTTCTCATATTTCACTTGGTTGGAAAAGAAGTAACAAGAAGTTTCTCTTTCTTCCTCACTGTGAGTGTGTGATTCTGTTTAGTGTACCTCACATGTGTTTCATTCTTCTCTCCACTCGTGTTTACACTCTTTCTCACAAGTATATCACTCCTCTCATAGCTCCATATTCCAGCTGTACCTGCAAGGAAAATCACCTTAGCCATCCTTAAGGAGGTCACAGGTGGTGCAATGGGAGTTCGCAAATCCCCATCCTTGTTAAACTCGTCAGATGAATCTGAGTCATAATCTACAAGTTGCTAGTTTCCCTTTTAGGGTTCCAGATTTGAATTCTGGGAAGGTAAACAATGATCCAACGAATTTAGCATAAAGATCAAATTTCCCTTCTAATGTCTGTGAAGACATTTCCTTGTGACTCATCAGGTAATATCTGAATCATTGTCAACAAGTTGCCGATCTGCGCCTATGTCAGATCCACTATCCGCAGATGCATCCAGGGGATTTAAGCCTGGGGAGGTAGACACTGACCACTGACATATGGCTTTTGGATCAGTATCCTCTCCTAACTCCTGTAAAGGCAATTGGTCCATTCACGAACCTTGAACAATCGAATCTGACCTTAAAATGGTCGAAACTCTTGTTTCCGTCAACTCATCCTTTGTATGTGTAACCTTTCCTTGTGCATCAAGAATTGTATATGTTTGAAGTGGTGACACTACATCGGATACCCTGGCCGACAGGAAAATTTCAATAGACACACCCTGTTGAGAGAATGAATCTAGTAACTGTTTTTGTGCCTTTTCAGCCATTACATCTTTTTGAGAAGATGTATGGGGGTTATTAGTTGTCTCGGTTTAAATACTACTCATCTATATAGGAGACAGAGCTAGTGGGTTGACTACAAAACCTTCCTTATGTGGTGCACTAAGTTACTATCTCCCTCACACTCATTCATACTACATTTAGTGGTAAGAGAGTGTTGGTTGGTTCTGTTTTTTTTGTGTTTGTCTTTACAGTCTGGGATAGACGTTGTGGGTTTTCAACCTCATGACTGTCAATGAAAGAAAGCCATTGGAGACTGAACCTGTAACACAGAACATATGGTAATAGAGAGAAAATGATTTACAATAGTGATTTCAAAAGATTTTTCATGACATAAGAAATCACTAATGTATAAAGAAGTTTGAGTTCAATGATAGCATTATCAATATATCACTGCACATATAAAACAATATATTTATGCCTAGTGATAAGATAGTTATTAATATGACGACTCTACTTATTCATATAAAACTGTAACTGCAGTTAGAGTGCCATACCATGTCCTTGACGATTGCTTGAGCAGTATACTAGTTCATACCAACCTGAAGTGAGATTGTGAAGAAGAGATTGCATAGTCCAATAGATCTGCAACTGCAAAGTCCATGAACTGTGGTGCACTGACTTCCTCTTTTGACTCACCAAACAGGAGTACACTTGTACACATCTTACTAGAGTTCAATTCCAAGTGTAATGTGCAGCAGGTGCTTGATATGTCGTAATATTCCCAAGTCTCGTCACTGGTGCTATATGTTGGATACTGCTTCCTGATAATAACCTAGCACAATATACAAAATTACAATGATAACATTCCTAGCTTGCAAACAGCCATATCCCTCAGATAAACCTTTGCTGTTATCTCCAAAGGTAACCAGGGGGCCAGCTTTCTCAATCCACATTTGATAGCAGGGCTCTATCTCCGGTCATATGTCTTGATGATCCACTGTCAAGAATCCACACTACCGGTTACACCTGTTTAATGCCCTGCACTACAAATGGATTAGACCTTCTTCGGAACCCAAGCTTGGTTGGGCCCGGCATACTTGTAGAACTGTCCTTTGTCAGGCAAAACAATATTTTTAATTTTAATTGCCTCAACTTTCTCAATGACTGAACATTTGACCTTGTAAATAGCCTTAACAAATTTCTGTTTAAGCTTAGGCACAAATGTCTCCTTTCTAGCCTTAGAAGGACTAGTAGTCTTAGACCTATTATGCTTCTTGTTATTCACATGCTGACGAGGAGTAGTCTTATCATTAGAAATATGCTTACCATTAAAATAAGCATACATCATATTAAAAGCACAAGATATACAATTAGAAACACCACATGCTTTATGAGAGTGATTAATAGTAGGCAATTTATGCATGGCAGACATGGCATTTTTGTTATCCAACTCATGTGTGTCTGAGTTAGTCTCAGTTGCTTTCACAACTTTGACTGGAACTTTCGACACACTTGACTTGGAAACAACCTTCTCATTAGCATGATCTTCAGCACGTATTTCTTCCTGAATAACAGAAGAGGTCGCATCAAATGGTTCAGCAATTGATGGTTTATAGAGGGGTTCATCAACACCCTTAAGCACATGTGGTACTTCCCTCCCTTTAGCACAGACACGAGGAGGGGAGTTTATGCCTAATTCTCCAATAGCAATATTGTAATCATAACCTATTCCAGATGTTTGATTAACAGATTGCTTACTGTATAACTCTTTAGCCTTCGAACAAGAATTGAAGTGGGCTCTAACCTTAGTCTCAAGACCGGTGATCTTGTCTTTGAGAATAGTTTCGAGTTTTCTATAACAGTCAACTCTATTCTCTAGAAAATATACTTGTTCTTTTAATTTATCTTGATTAATGTGCACAAGTGTTAATTCATTGACCTCTTTCTCAAGGTCTGTGATCTATAAACTTAACAGTTCATTATCACGACGTGAACAATCTAAGTTACCTCTTAGATGATAAACCATTTCAGCATCAGAAAGTTTTACCTCTATTCTTGACGATGAAGCTTTTCCATCAATATCCATAAGAGCAAGATTTCCTTCATCTTCATCTTCACTGTCAGTATCATCCCAGCTTCTTCTCTTTGCCAGATAAGCCCTTTCAGAGTTCTTTCTTACTTGCTTTGGCTTCCTACATTCTGTGGCAAAGTGTCCCAACTCATTGCAGTTATAGCATCTGATGGTGCTCCGATCAAACATCCCTGTTTTGTATCCACCACTGCTGGTGTTAGAGGATGAAGATCCACCTTTCTGGAATTTGTTGTAGTTGGACTTGTACTTAAGCTTGGGATTCCTCTTGAATCTGACATGGGAGAATCTCTTGACAATTTGGGCCATTGACTCGTCTTCCAATTGCTCCAGCTCTTCCAAGGAATAAAAATCATCACTTGATTGATTTGTAGTAGGAGGATCATATTCTGCTACTAACATATTTTCATCAGCCTTGGAACACTGTACCATTCTCTCCAATTGTTGAGATTGTTGTTGTTGTTGACCTTCAGCTACAAGTGCAGTAGATGTGCTGACCATTCTATCCTTCCCGTAGACTTCCTTCTGTTGAATCTGCTCCAACTCATAGGTTTTTAACACTCCATAGAGCCTGTCCAAAGAAATCTCACTCAGATCTCTAGCTTCTCTAATGGCAGTGATTCTATGTTCAAGATGAGTTGGCAGTGTTAAAAGGAACTTTTTGTTGACCTCCCTGATTGAATAATATTTCCCATTTATGTTCAGGTTGTTAATCAACGCATTGTACCTCTCAAACACTTCAGTAATTCCTTCTCCTGTATTTGATTTAAAATATTCATACTCAGAGGTTAGGATCTCCAACTTGTTCTCCCTAACTTCCTATGTGCCTTCATTAATCACCTCAATAGTTTCCCACATGTGTTTGGAATTTTTACAGTTCATCACATGTCTGTTCATCAAGGGATCAAGGGAATCAATTAATATTAATCGAAGTCTGGCATCCAAGGAGGCTTCTTCCTTCTCAACAGGAGTAAAATCTTCAGGCTCTTTTGGATATGTTCTAGCTTTGGTAATCACAACATCATCTACTATCACCTCTGGTTCAATCACCATCGGAGTTTTTAGACCCTTCTTTAACAAGTTCAGATATTTGGGATTTGCAACTTGTAAAAATAATAGCATCTTCTTCTTTCACATGATATAATTTTCTTTATCAAATAGTGAAATTTTAACGGTTCCAACTTTTTGTGAAGTCATTATGAATTTTTGAATAAATAAAAATTCAAGGAGTTGAAAAATCACAAAAGTCTAGGATCTTGATTTGTTCGTTAATCAGAAGGCTCTAATACCAATTGTTAGGTCCCAATGTGTTTGTAGAAGGGGGGTTGAATACAAACGATACCGAATAATCGAATAAATGCGGAATAAAAAATGTGAAACAAAATTCAAGTTAAATAAGAATATTATTAAACTTGAAAGGTGTTACAACAACTGTATCGATTACAAGGAATTAATCTCAAATTAATTATCACAAATTTAGAATAAATTCGACACGAACTTTTTCTATTTTTGTAATAATTAGAATCAAATGTTAAACATGATTTGAGATTAAGTTCTAGGGATTTTGATCCGCTAGATTGTTACACAAGAACAAGATAAAGATTTCTAGTTGATTGGATTTAACTTTACAATCTAGAAATTGATCTTGAAGTTTGCAGATGAGATGAAATATTTTTCTGCTTCTTTTTCTTTTGTTCTCGGGTTCTGTATTGTTGGATGATGAAGAATGAATGCTTCTGCTTCTTTTAATCAATTCAGCTGAATGAAAATAGAGCTGGCATGACAATCCTTTGGCTCAGTAAGATAATCGGTAAGACTATCTTTAGAGCTAGCAAGACAATCAGAATGAACTAGCAAGACTTTCGGTATGACAATCAATTGTCATACCGATTGTCATAGTAGTTCAAATAGATTGTTTTTGCTAAATTAATAAGTGATTTTAATCTAATAATAATTCTGGTAAGACAATCAACTGAATTAGCATGACTTTCGGTATGACTATTAATTGTCATACCGATTGTCATACTAATACAATCAGTTGTCTTTTTGGAATTAAAACAGATTTTAACCAATTAAAAATTCTGAAAAACCTTAATATTAATTCTGAATTAATTAATCAATTAATTCAATTAATCAATAAATTAATCTTTGCAGATATAATTTATTTTCTTAATTAAATTATATGACTTAATTAATTAATAGAGAATTAATACTAACCTTGAGCAGCAACCATTCTTCTGAAAATCTTCTGAAAATCACTGTCAATTATGAATCAATTCCACCACTTCAATGTTGACACTCGATGTACTGTCTGGTTCACGAGTGACTAACTTTCGTGATGTTTCTTCATGTCTTGACTTTGATACTTTGATTTTCTTCAGATTAAATCCTTGTAATTAATGATACTCTGACGAGATCTCTGTCACTTGATTAAATCCACACTCTTGATTTATATCACTGAGGCATGATCAATTTCTTGAACTTCTTCCAGTGAATTAATTCCTCAAGTCTGTAGATGAACCTTGTTTCTGAATCCTTTGACAGATATTACTCTGTGAGATCTCTTTTGACGGTAGATCCACTATTTACTTATTACATTCTTATTTGAGTTGAGTTAAATCCTCGAATATACAAATAGGCTATGACATATGACTTACAAGATTGTTTCTGGTTGGGTCAAAGCATACCCAATCTCACTTTAAGATAAAAAATCTTGGATGAAGTGAAGTTCTGATGGAGCTTCATCCTTAGAGAGAATAGCCATGTAGTTGTTGGGAACAAACTTGGCTCCATTGAAAATGATGTCCTTTGGTGCCATTTCTGTGTAAAATAAGTGAGAAAATGTGTGTTTGCAAAGTGTTTGATAAAATACCTGTGAAAAAATAGAGCTTCAGAGAATATTAGAAAGAGAGAGAGAGAGAGAATAATAGAGATAAGAAAAGAATTAGAAAGTAGGTAAAAGATTATAAAATCTTTTAACTCCCATATATATACTCTCTCCACTTAACAGTTCTTTTTGGAAGTAAAACAGACACTTTACACCTGTCAGCCAGTAAATAGTTAAAGCAATAGTTAGTGGGCACGAGAAATAAGCAGTAATTATTGTGTACATGCAGTTGTCAAGGCTAACACGTTTCCCACTAACCAAATGATTATGGCTGTTCTTATCTCACTTAATTATTTTCTGATAAATATGACCATTACAGTAAAACCACAAATGAGTCAAGTAAATAAATAATGCCACGTAAGCATCAGAGTTTACATCAGAACTTGACTATTATCATAACTTAACAGTCATCAGAATAGGGCGTATGTACTCAAAAAGTGAATGTCTATTTCTGTGATTCATCATACAAATACTGACTGGTTTCTTCAGAGTTCAATCATCAGAACTTTCATCAGAACTTGTCCTCAGAATTTATGCAAATAATACTAAACTGTTTGTCAAAAACAACTTAATCACCACAATAATTTTCATCATTTACATGGAATGAGAGTGTGTGCATTTGCAAATAATCAGATAATGATTAAAGTCTGATAAACTTCAGTATATCTTAGAAATAAGTCATAACTGAGAAAAGTGCTTAAAATCTGTCTTTAAATTTGAAGTCTACTATAGAATAAATTTATGCAAGAGTCCACCTCGACTGTTTGTGCTTATTTTATGCATCTTTTGACATTCTTTTTACAGTGGCTTCTCAGTGTAAGTGAGTCACAACTGCTATCAAAATTTATGCTATTATCAGAGTATTTCTCCAGTAATTAGAGAATGTGAAAAGTCACCAAGAAAAATTTGTTTGCTTTTCTAATGCATATTACTTAATACCAGCAATGCACTTGGGTCTTCCCTTTCACATATTTACTCTGGATCTCAAAGGAGTACCTGATTTTGATTTCTTTTCTTTTCTTTTATTCAGATAAGTGAGGCTTATCAAGCATTTAATTCATCCTTAAGATTTACTGACATCAGAATTTGACAGATAAGAAGCAAAAATCTAGTTTGTGACTTAGTAATAAGATACACAAAGTAAATTTGACTAAGCTCAAAATCAGAATTTACTTATGTCAATAAATTTCCACATAAACAACTAATTTAAACATGGGATTTCTAGTATGTTAAAGACTACTAGGTCAGCATCTAGCACAGTAATCCTCATTGAATTGAATAGTCACAGAACATTCAAAACATTATTTGAGTATGTAGAATCACATCAGATAACAATCAGCATTTAATATATTACAGTTTAAGCACAGATTATATAGAGATAAGACAATCTGTAAACACTGATCATAAATTCTGATGCATGAGAATAAAAACTAAGCAGATTTTGAGAAAGAACCTGAAATCATTCCAAGTTCATTTACCATTCTTTTAAAAGTAGCTTCACATAGTGGTTTTGTGAAGATATTTGTTAGTTGTTGATCTGTTGGAACAAAATGCAATTTTAATGTACCTCCTATCACATGTTCCCTTATGAAATGGTGCCTAATGTGGATGTGCTTTGTCATTGAGTGTTGAACTGGATTACCTGTCATAGCAATAGCACTTTGATTATCACAATAAATGGGTATTTTAGAAAATTCTAACCCATAGTCCAGTAACTAATTCTTCATCCAAAAAATCTGTGCACAACAGCTTCCTGCAGTAATATATTCTGCTTCTGCAGTTGATGTGGAAATTGATTTCTGTTTCTTGCTAACCAAGAAACCAATCTGCCTCCAAGAAATTGGAAGCTTCCACTATTGCTTTTCCTGTCTATTTTGCATCCTGCAAAATTTGCATCTGAGTAACCTATTAGTTTTAAATCTGATTCTCTAGGATACCACAATCCTAGATCAACTGTACCCTTGAGGTACTTAAAAATTCTTTTCACAGCTATTAGATAAGGTTCTCTTAGATCAGCCTGAAATCTTGCACAAAGACATGTAGCATACATGATATCAGGTCTACTAGCAGTTAAATAGATTAAAGAGCCAATCATACCTCTGTAGTTAGTAATATCTACTGGTGCTCCACCATCTTTATCTAACTTGGTTGCAGTGGCCATGAGAGTGGATGCAGTTGAACAGTCTTGCATTCCAAATTTCTTGAGTAAATTTCTGGAATACTTAGATTGATTTATGAAAGTACCTTCTTTATTTTGCTTGATTTGAAGTCCCATGAAATAACTAAGTTCTCCCATCATACTCATTTGATATCTTGACTGCATTAGCTTTACAAACCTTTCACAGAGTTTGGCATTTGTAGAACCAAAGATGATATCATCAACATATATTTGTACCAAAAGTAAGTCCTCCATGGTTGAGGTAGAACAGTGTTTTATCAATTGTGCCTCTGTTAAATCCACTTTCCAGAAGAAATTGAGCTAAAGTCTCATACCATGCTCTTGGAGCTTGCTTAAGGCCATAAAGTGCTTGATCAAGACAGTAGACATGATTAGGAAATTTTGGATCTACAAATCCTGGAGGTTGTTCAACATATACCTCTTCTTTCAATTCTCCATTAAGAAAATCACTTTTCACATCCATTTGAAAGACTTTAAACTTTTTGTGAGCAGCATAAGCCAAAAATATTCTTATGGCTTCCAATCTAGCAACTGGTGCAAATATTTCATCATAATCAATACCCTTCTGTTGAGAGTAGCCTTTAGCAACCAGCCTTGCTTTGTTTCTTGTAATTATGCCATCACTGTCAATTTTATTTCTGAACACCCATTTTGTGCCAACAATTGATCTGTTCTTTGGTCTTGGCACTAGGGTCCAGACTTTATTTTTTTCAAATTCATTTAACTCTTCCTGCATCGCTTGCACCCAATCAGCATCTTGAAGAGCATCTTCCACTTTCTTTGGTTCAGTCTGAGATAGAAAGGAATGATAGAGACATTCATTTGACGTTGTAGTTCTAGTTCTGACACCTGCTTCAAGATCTCCAATTATTAATTCAGGTGTATGTGCTTTAGACCACGTCCTTGCAGATGGAAGTTGTTCTCTAGAATTGGATCCTCTCCCATGATCCATGCTGTCTCCATCAGCATTTTCCGATGCTCCCCCTGTAGTTATGCTCTCTGAGATTTCAGAATTTAAGTTGGATCCTTCAGGATTTGAAGAATCAGAATTTCCAGAATTATCAGAATTTGGCTCATCAGAACTTGATGAATGAGAACTTGAAAAGCCAGTGACAGGTTCTGATGCTTCTTGAGAGTCTTGAGTTGTGGTAGGATCTTCAGCTTGCTCCCCTTGAACAGGTGCATTTTCCCTTGGAGTAGTTACCACAGTTTCAATGATATCAGAATTTAACCCGTCAGAATTTACAGGATCAGGATTTAAGCCATCAGAATTTACAGAATCAAAATTTAAATCTTCATTTTCAAATCTCAGCTGATCATGATCATTGAAATCTTCAAGTCCTGTAATCTTCTTATCATCAAAAGATACATTGATAGATTCCATGACAACCCTTGTTCTTAAATTATAGACTCTAAAAGCTTTTGTGGAAAGTGGATATCCAACAAAAATTCCTTCATCAGCTTTTAGATCAAACTTTGACAGTTGTTCAGGATGAGTCTTAAGAACAAAACACTTACATCTAAATACATGAAAGTATTTCAGATTTGGCTTCTTTTTCTTCACCATTTCATATGGTGTTTTCCATGCTTGTGTATGAGTGTAGCATTCTGTGTAAAACAAGCAGTCTGCACAGCTTCAGCCCAATAGTAGGTTGGCAGCTTTGCTTCATCAAGCATAGTTTGTGCAGCTTCAATCAGAGTCTTGTTCTTTCTTTCTACAACTCTATTTTGCTGTGGAGTTCCAGGTGTAGAAAATTCCTGCTTAATTCCATGCTCTTTGCAGAACTCTTCCATGATTGAATTCTTGAACTCAGTGCCATTATCACTTCTTATTATTTTAACAGAATCTTTGACCAATTTATCCAGCTATCTGACATGATCAATTAGAGTAGATGCAATTTCATTCTTCTTGTGCAAGAAATACACCCCAAGTGTATCTTGTGAACTCATCCACTATAACCATAGCATATTTCTTCTTTGCAATAGACATGACATTGACTGGACCAAATAGATCAACATGCAGTAGGTGATAAGGCTCAAGAATTGAGGATTCGGTTTTGCTCTTGAATGAAGATTTTCTTTGTTTTGCCTTTTGACATGAATCACAAAGGCCATCAGGAGCAAATACTGATTTTGGCAGTCCTCTCACAAGATCTTTCTTTACTAGCTCATTTATATTGTTGAAATTTAAATGAGAGAGTCTCTTGTGCCAATTCCAGCTTTTTTCAATTGATGCTCTACTCAATAGACAGATTGCAGAATTATCAGAGTTTGTTGAAAGTCTGGCTTCATATATGTTACCATGACTGTAACCTTTCAGAACTACTTTGCCTGTAGAATTACTTACAATTTCACAGTGTTCTTCAAAGAAATCCACATGATAACCTCTGTCACATATTTGACTCACACTTAGAAGATTGTGTTTAAGTCCTAAGACAAGAGCTACTGATTCAATGATGACATTCCCAAGATTGATATTGCCATATCCCAGAGTTTTTCCCATGTTGCCATCTCTATAAGAAACTCCTGGGCCAGCTTTCTTCACAAAGTCTGATAGCAGGGCTTATTTCCAGTCATATGTCCTGAACATCCACTGTCAAGAACTAGGATTTTTTTCCTGTTGCCTTGCAATCACAAAGACCACTATTGGTTATTTTTAAGGACCCAAACTTGCTTGGATCCTTTGGCCTTATTAAGTTTGTTAGCATTTGCAGCGGATTTAATTTCGGAGTTTATGCTAACATGCTGTTTATCAGACTTTATATCATACTTTGCATCAGAACTTACACTAGAAGGAATTACACTAACTTTCTTCAAAGAAGGTTTTATTTGATAATAATCATAGTACAAACTATGATATCCCTTACAAGTATAAATGGAATGCCATAAACTACCACAATGAAAACAAGGATTTTATGGTTTAAACCTAACAGACTGAGTCTTAACTCCTGTATTAGGAGGTAAAGAGTTTATATCTTTATTTTTCCTGCAAAAAGAAGCAAGATGGTCAGAGTTTCCACAGTTGTAACATTTTTTTCTAGGAGCATTAGGAACAGGCATATAATTATTGCTTTTATTCACGCCTTCCTTTCCATTCCTATTTTTCTTAGCTTCCTTTACCTTGTTCACATTTCTTATCTCTTTCAGCTTATGCTTAAGCTGCTTCTTTGTCATTAAGCCTATGTTTACTTCAGCTGGTTTATCCTGTTTTAATTTATCTGAAGTTGACTTTTCTTTTACTTCTGTCTTAGAATCTTTCATCTTTTCAGAATCAGACATTACGGTTTTTGCTACAAATTTAATAGGATTTACCTTTGGCTTAGCAGTCTGTTTAACAACAATTGGCTCAATTTGCACAGTTCCTTTCTCGCTTTTATCATCTCCATAACCTAAGCCCTCTTTCCAGTTTCCACTACTTAGTAAATTATGAATTGTTCTGCCAGAGTTAGTCCAAGTTCTGATGATCTCTCTTTCCTTTTCTAAATCAGTTTTTAGAGATTCGTTCAATTTTAGCACTTCATCTCTAACATACAAAGCCTCATCTCTTTCTTTCTTAGTTTGATGAAGAAAAACTAACTCCTTTTCCAAATAGTCATTTCTGTTTTTAAGATCAAGATTTTCAGATGTTAATCTTTCACATGTTAAAGTCTGATCTCTAAAACTAATGAACATGGTTTTAAGGTATAATCTCAACTCAGTAATATCATCAGTATGAAAAGCAAAGGTTGTTTGAGGTACCTTCAATTCAGCAGTTTTAGGGCTGCTATTAGCATTTGCCATCAAGGCATAGTTCACCTCATTTTCAGAATCTGAAGTGTCTTTCCAGCTTTTCTTCTTTGTGATAAGTGCCTTGCCTTTATCACTTTTTCCTTTCTTGCAGTCAGGAGATATGTGGCCTCTTTCACCATAATTGTAGTATTTGACATTTGAGTTATCTCCTCTGTCAGACTTTCCTCCTTTGCCTTCAGACTTTCTGAACCCTTTCTTATCAGAACTTCCACCTTTCCTGGAAAACTTCTTGCCCTTTCTGAATTTCTTGTAGGCTATCTTTGTGATACCCTTCACCATTAGAGCACAAAATTGCTGGTTGATCAACAACTGCAACAGAGAGCTTGGTAGTCTTATATGGTCCTTCATTAATTCTGTCAAGGTATTCTGGATCTGTAGCTTTCAGAAACATAACCATCTTCACTTATCATATGGGATACTCAGATGGTCTCAGTATGGGAACCCTAATTATCTTATATCGACTGTGGGTTTGAGTGTTCTGAGTTTCTTGAGTTTTGGTGGGCTTAGTTGGGGTTTGTGTTTCTTCAGATATGATTGTGATTTGGATCTTTACTGTATGTGTGTTAACAGAAAAGCTCTGATAGCACTTGTTAGGTCACACAACACTATAGAAGGGGGTTGAATATAGTGTTTATACAATCAAATCGATTTCAACACAAGTATGTAACAAAGATCAAGTATATTCAAATAAACTCTGTTATAATAGAACTGTTGTTCTCTCTCAGTGATGAACAATATCACTAAGAGCTGCTAGGTTACAATGAATAATGTTTCTCGATAATGATTAGACTTATAGTGTAAACCCTAAGTCTGTGTTTATATAGTACACAGTTACAAGATATCTTCTAATTGATATGGAATATAATTCTGTCTCCTAAAATATATCAATCAGATATCTTCTACAAGCCTTCTAGTCTTCTAACTCTTCATGCATATCTTCTTTTGATTTAGTCCAGATCTTCTCCTGTAAATCATCCGCATTCCTTATCTGAAGTCTTCCCGCACTTAAGTACTGATATATATCTTCTGACGCCTTAAGTTTTGATATTAAGTTCTGACTTTAGTAAGTTCTAATTTCAGTAAGTACTGATATGTCCTGTTGTTAAGTTCTGAAAACTAAACACAAATCAGATTAGACATGACATCTCAAATATATTGTAATAACCCCAATTTTTGAGAAATTTTGAAACCCTTATGAATAGTGTTTTTGCTGAACGAGAAAACTTTTCACGCCACACTATGTAGGGGTTCTGTTATTGATCTTATGGGATATTATTAGTACTCTATGAAGTATATAAGTGTATGTAAAGATCGTCAGAACCCAATTCCGAACACTTTGATTTTTCCCGGAAATCCACAAGATACGGAGAGAATTGAGTATAAGGTAACAGGATAAAAAGGATTGAAATTAAAGGATTATAGGAGAGGATCATAAAAGGAATATAATATATTGAGAAAGGTTAAGGGAACCTAAGTAATAAGATCCCGGGTATGATCCCTCAAACGATAAACGAGAACGAAAGATAAGCGAACCGTAAAACAAATAAGTGACCAAGAGACAAGCTTGTACAAGAAGCCAGGGATTGTGACATCATCAAACCACAAGGTGTGGACAAGTGGGAGCATTATGACATGTGCAAGGTGACATAGGCATGACATGGAAGAAGGGAGGTGTGGTTGATTAAGGACCACACAAATTCAAGGGCAAGGTGGTAATTTGCTAAATCAAAAACAAAACCAAGTCAACCAACCAAGCAAATCATTTCATTTCACCAAGCAAAACACAAAATTCTTCTTCTTCTTCATGAAGCTCACGGGTCCTTTTCTTAATTTTTGAAAGTCCAAGCTCCTCCACTTGTTATTTTCCAAGGTAATTATCCTAGCTCCTCCTAGTTAAGTTACATACTTCCTATAAGTTTAAGCTTCTAATTCCAAGCCAATCTTTTTCTATAAATCAAGGAAAAAGATGGTGAATAGTAACCTTCAAGAAATAACTTTAGTTTTCTTGGATTTTTATGAAAGATTAAGGTTATACAAGCAAGGATCAAGGTTCTTTTAGGCATTCAAAGCTCTTGGGTTGTGTTAGGAAGCTTCAAGGAGGTATAAACAACTTTCACCTTTAACTTATAGTTTGAACTTTGAGTTTTGATGAGTTTATGGATGGATTAATGTCTATATAGAAATATCCATGTATGTATAGCAAGATCCATGTATGTTAGATAGTTGGGTTGGATTTGTGGTGATTTTGGATATGAATCTTGGTTAATGGTTAATGAATCTTAAGTTATGGATTAGTAGATCATGTTTGTGGTTGAATAAGTTGGAAAACCTTGAGATTATGGACTGACTTTGCCTTGATATAAGTTGTGTTTGATGTATTGATGATGGTTGGGTGGTTTGTAGTGAATTGGTAAAGAATTGGAGTGGTATAAATATTGGTAATCGCGTAAACATAGCCGTCGTAATGTCCGATTTTCTTTGGACTGTTTTTGTGCATAGCATTAGGACCCGAGAACCCCCTGCTAGATTGTGACCACTGCCATGTTTAGATAGCTCATGTTACGAGCTTCGTTTTGATATGTAGTTCGTTCGATTCCGATTTACGGTTTAGGAGAAACGACCGTTTCAAGTAACGGCGTTTCGCGAACGAAACTTTTTCCCTCGCCTTACTTTGAAATGTAGGTTAAAGACCAAAAAGGGTTAATTAATGCATGAAACATTTATGGTAAGTGTTTTAGGCAGTTGGTAAGTCACTCGCGAAGGAATCGCTTTAAAACTCGTAAAGGTTAAATTATTAAAAATGGTGGAGCCGAGGGTACCCGAGTGACTTAAGCGAATCAGTGAGCGCAAAACAAGCGTTAGAGTCTAAGTTAGTTAAAGTATAGATTCACAAGTGACTTTGGTTTAATTCCAACTTACTTGTTGTTTATAGGTTACCAGACTCGTCCCGAGCCATTCGTAACCCCCAGTCGCTCAGGCAAGTTTTCTACCCGTTATACTGTTGTTGTGATGTAAATATATGTATATGCATTATCTTGTGATATTGCATGATTGTTGATAGCAAATTTTTGCGATATATTGTAGCATGTAATATGGTATATATGCATGCCTGTTTTATATCCTTGAGATATATATCTGTTGGTTTATTTGATAATACCTATGCTAGAGGATAGTTGTATCTTGCATATACCCTTAGTATAGGGACCCAAAGGTGAAAATATTTTCTAAAACCGGGAGTCGAGGATCCCGAGTAGATTTTATATATATATGGATATGGATATATATATATATATTTATATATATACATATATATGGTCATAGTTTTCAAAACTATTAATCGAATACGGTTTATTCGATAACTTTAAACTTTATTACATTATTTCGAATATTATTCGAGGGCTTATGACTCTTTTATATATTATTATTGAATATTATTTGAATATTTATTCGAAGGCTTATGACTCTTTTATATTACTTATGAATATTATTTGAATATTCATTTGAGGATCTATGACTCCGATTATGTACTGTAATATATTCTTTATTTTATTAAAGAATAAGGTGTAAATAATCAAACTTATTTTCGGTTATTCAAATAAAGATAATACTTTCATATAAGTATATCTTTGGTTATTTAATGTTTATTTCAAGTATAAATTTTAATACTTCTACTTCAATTATTTTTATAAAGATTATTCTTTATGGGAATATTATTTAATTAATAATATTCAGATATTTTCTAAATATTCTGGGGACTGATTTACTTCATTAAATCAGCCTAACTCCAAACACTCTTTAAAGTGTTTTCGAGTCTTCAAAATGATTTTTAAAAGTCAGAGCGGATCCCAAAACTCATTTTTATATTTAAGATCTTCCTTTTTAAAGGGGATTTAAATACTCGCTCAAAACCTGGGGAATCCGGCTCTGTGGTGTATTTTATATTCGCAACAAGGTTGCAGATTTGGTAAATGAGTTGATTACTTGCCCAATGTTCGGGAAGTAAGCCCATCTAATTGAGTCGGCATAAGCGACAGGCCGGGGTACGGTCTAATATTGTGTAAGTGGCTGGGTGACAGTCCATCAACGCGTGAGGGGCCGGGGTACGGTCGAGCGCGAGGTCTTAATTATGACCAGGGTGATGACCGGTGAGGAATTCATCCATCTACAGTAGAAAAGGTTACTTATTGGTATCTGTGCCTGATCAGCAAGATATCGGGTTTATGCCAAATGTTTTCTTTTCCTTTCCAAAATTCATTGGATGTTTCAAACTCTGTTCATACTTTACATAACAGAGGTTTCAGGAAATGTTGAAAGGGGTATATATATGTGGTTATATATATATCGGGACTAAATAAAGTATCTCGCAACTTTTTCATTCAATAATCCTTCAAAGATTGAATCTATTCAAATCTTGTCTTGTAGTCTCATCTATGTGATGAACTTTTGAAACTGATTATAACTTGAACGGTGGTAGTTCAAGTAGTATTTGGGAAAGAGATAAGTATATTGGGGTATGTGGTAACCTCATCTTTTAAACTTATATCTAATTAATAATTGTCTTATGAATGACAAAGATTTTCAGAAAAACGTTGAGACAAGGTTAGATATATGAGATCACCTTGCAACGATATTTTTTTATACAGTTATACACTGGGACTTTGTGTATATTATGCATGGAAGAGGACTTCCAATATTTTGAAAAGTATATATGTATATATACTGAATATTTTGCGACTTCATCGCATTAAGATATCAAACTTGGTTCATTTCTTTTGACCAAGACTTTCATGAGTATTATGAGTAGGCTCATATATTGTAAATCATTATACATATTATTTTGGTGGGCTTGCTGCTCACCCTTGCTTTATTTCTTCATCACACAACAACAGTTAGGAAAGATGGCCAGACTCCAGCAGACCCAGCGCAAGCGCGTGGGAAGTGTCCCGCGTCTTCCCGTTGATGTTGTAGCTGCTATAGCTGCAGAGGTAGATCTATTGTAGATCAGACCTTCTACTTTTGAGAATCAATTATGTATAATTATAACTTGTGGCAGATAATGGCAATTAACTGTAAATTTATCAAGTAATCGTTTTGGGTTGTAATAACTTTTAAATTGTGGATTCAAAGACTTGTACTTATTTGAATTTCATCTCTGAGACTATAACGGGTTGTGGTGTATGTTAGTGTGGGGTCACAGCACAAGGTTATTTATTATTAATTAAGTGAAGTGATATTGTGGAAAGAAAGACCGTGACGACCCGGATCCCCGACCCCGGATCTGGGGGTGTTACAGAAATGGTATCAGAGCCAAGCGTTATAAACCTCAGAGATGATGGGACGTTAAGATAATAAGTTAACTAAGATAATAAGAACTCTTGCCAAGTTCATAGTCGGGCTACCTAACGTAGCACTGACAGTTAAAACCCTTATGGGAACCCTTATAAATATCGTGATAGGAGCGTAGTTCATTATCGTATATGGTAGCGGGACTCCGAACCCTGAGGTTGAGGAGCAACATCGCGATGATATTTTATTACTAATTGGAGATCGGATTGCGGATCCGATAGAGTGTCCTAATGCAGGACCGGATGATGTTGATAGTAAGGATGTAGCGGTTGATGATGTTGTCCTAGAAGGGATAGTTATTGAGGAGGATCCCATGGAGGGTCCTGACAAGAATGAATAAAGGACCACTGAGGAATTGATGACCATGGTTAGGGAAACTACCAGAGGTAGGATTGGCCGGTCACTATCGGAGGTTCGTTCAAGTTGTAAAGATAGTAGCCCCTTTAACGCGGCTTACTCGTAAGACTGAGAAGTTCGAATGGACAGAAAAATACGAGAAAAGATTTTAACAACTGAAGCAAAGGTTGGTGGCGGCCCATATGTTGGCGTTGCCGGATGAAAAATGAGATTTTGTGATTTGTAAGTGACGCTTCGCATAAGGAATTAGGGTGCTTCTTATATAGCACATCAAGATAATCGCGTCTGCGTCAAGACAATTAAGGAAGTATAAAATTCGATATCCCCACCCATGAGCTTGGGCTCGTGGCAATAGTTTTTCCCTAAAGATTGGAGGCACTACTTGTATGGAGAGAAGTGCAAGATTTACACAAACCATAGGAGCTCTAGTACATTTTTGCGTAGAAAGAGCTCAACATACGCCAGAGGAGGCGGTTAGAGCTAATCAAGGATTACGATTATGAGATTCTTTATCATTCGGGGGAAAGCCAATGTGGTGGCTGATGCCCTTAGTAAAAAGGAGAGACTCAAGATGATAATGTCTTTTGGGGAGTTTATAAGAGATTTTGAGAAAATGGAAATAGAAGTGAAGGTAACCGGAGCCGGTACCGAAAAGCTGTTTGAGATTGCAATACAGCCCGAATTATTGGAAAAGAAAATATTGTGCCAGTAAAAGTGATGAATGAAGGCAGAGAGCCAACAAATAGATATGAGATTAATACCGAGAAAGATGATAAAGGAATAATGAGGCATTCCTATAGAAATTGGGTTCCAAATGTTCAAGAGCCTAAAGATGAAATCTTAGATGAAAGCTAGTTTGAGGAATAAGATTTAGAGCAAACCCTAAACGTGATAATCAGGGAGGTCGCAATTAAGATATAAAGAACCCGGAAAATAATAAAGTGGAAAATGAAGATTTTAAATTAAAAGATGACTCCAAGTATGGGGAGTAGGAAGAAACATTTAGACTGAGGAAACAAAAGGCGAGCGAGATAAGGAGACCCAAGACGGTACTCCTATACGGAAATTCATGGACCTGTCTTAAAAGAACTTAGACTATTATCCCCAACCACCACCTTGAGGAAACAATGCGGTAGGAAATTCTTCATGACCTTTAAGTCGTTAAGCTCTCAGAGTTCCAAGGAACAGGTTGACCCAGTCGAGGCAATAGCCTGGCTAAAGGAAATAGAGGAATCAGTTGAGATTCTAAATGATTGACGAATCACAAAAGACTATTTTTATCACTTACCCTCCTAAGAGAGAGGCCACCTGCTGGTGAAAGACCAAGAAAGGCACGGAGCCAGAGGATAGAATAAACTGATTTAAGTTCAGTCAATTGTTTTCGGGAAAGTAATTCCCAAGGTTATGGAGATAGTGTAAAAGCTTTGGAGCTAGAACAAAAGTGGATGAGTATGATGAATTATGAATCTAAGTTATAAAAGTTATCAAGATTCGTTCTGAGGACACGAATCCAGAATGACGGGATGTTTGAAATCAATGCTTATGTTGTGTTGGTTCATGAAATAACGATAAGAGAAAGGAAAATAAAAGGAAATTGAAGTGGAAAAGAATATAACAGCAATAGAGTTTGAGGAACGATAAGGGAGTTGGGTATGAGGAAACCCTAAGAACTCGTAGTAATAGAAATAGAAAAGTATGTGATCGTCAGGATAAGGGTGATTCACCATGAGTTAAATTGATGGTTGAAGGCATAAGAGTTATGTATATTTTATCCCCTTTAAGTTGGGAGGATTTGAGGAAAACTTGAGATAGTTCGAAGGTTAAATATGAGACACGGATAGACTGAGGAGACAAGGAAGTAAGAAATTAGGAAAATTGGATGAAGGAAGTAACCTTCAAGAATGTGAAGTGTAAGACCGGTGGCTTGATACCCAGGAAGGGAGACGCCAGGTATGAACGATATCCCAACATTGAGATGACTGTTGAGATAAACAACAAAAGTAAATAAGGAATTATTAAGAAGAAGTTCACGTTGAACACGACCAATATCTTCCAGAACATCCTTGTTATCGTTACCAAATTAGGCAAGACAAGCGGATGACCATTGTTATCTTTTGGAGGCCATATGGATTGACCTCAATTTGAATAAGGATGCTATTATGAAGTGAGGTATAGACTATCGAGATGGGGAATGTTGAATAAGATAATCTATCAAGGATATATGACTTGATTTATCCATGGAAGGATGCAGGTACCTTTTAAAGGTGGAATTAAGGATAGAACATCGGTAACTTAAAATGAATCCTAAGGGGAATGCATAAAGGTTGGCATTTCACCCTTAGTAGGGATAGTATGAGTTTGACAGTATGAATTGGGAAGGATTAAGGTATTAACAACCTTTAAGGATCAATGGAGAAATTTTTTCAGAAGTATATAGACTATGGTTCTAGTATTAGTAAATGGTATTTTGATATACCCTGTACCTAGGGAGTACCGAATGAAGAATTTAAGAATAACCTTAGAGGTTTTACAAGGAGAAAGGTAATATCCAAAATTCTCAAGAATAGAAATGATGATAAAGGAAATATGACGTAATTATGATGTTGCCAAGTGGGGCACGTGTTAAACCACGAGAAAGTATGGATCGAACCAGTAAAGGTTGAAATTGTCAGGGCAATTAGGGCCTAGGATAAAAGATGTTCTAAGTATGATTGAGAGTCAGTCGTGACAGTGATTAACCTCTAAAGATTGAGGCAATAACTTATGGAAAAATGGTGATATTTTTTTTTTACTCATCAGATTTTAAGGAAAACATCTTCACATAAGCTGTGATTGAAATGAGGTAGAAAATTATTTGGAGGTGGTTAAAATGACATTGACTATAAGGAAATTGTACTATCAGGAAAGGCCAAAGAGGTGGCCGACACTTTAAAGGTAAGTGGATAATTATAGGCGCGTGTGCCAAAAGAATACAGTAATGATGGTTAAAAAAAAAAAATAATAAAAATGTGAAGGTTGAATTATGGTTTGGAAGATTGACATTCCTTCTGATGACTGTGCAATACCCAACCGTAATAGTAGTTGGTAAAGGTTTAATTCGTGTAATCGCCATGAACGGGCTATCTATCTTAGGAGGTCCTATCTTGGGATAAGCCAGGACCATGTTTCCAAAAGGACTAGACGAACCTTTGAGTAAGTCTTCTATTTAAGGCATATGATTAAGAATGGTATTAACCTGCTATCGTTGCTTTGAGCGAAACTCTTCTGCAAATTTTATCTGCTTCATGTCAGGTATGTATGTCAGGATCAGGAGTGTTCTTCATGAATCAGAAATGGTGATTATGTTACCTCCTTAGAAGGATTTGATACGACATGTATGGACTCCGTATGGTTAGCTGTTAAGATTTTATGGAAAGTGAATGATGACAGTGGGTCAGTGGTGGACCATAGTAAGGCAGCAATGATTCTGCGAGTAGTGAGCTGATTACAACCGTGAGAGTTGTATTGGAATGGGTGTTGAGATTGAGTACCACTAATCGGGTCGTGGTAGTGTATAAGTTATCATTGATAGACTAATTAAGTAGAGTATCTACCTGGTGAATAATTATTCTTTCTTATCAATAGAGAGTCGTATTATTATACGAGGAAGGTTGCAGTGCAAGCATAGAATTCTAGTAACGATGATGTCTAGAATGAGATCCCAGATTCGATTTTCGATGTCGAGGGAGTTTCAAAGGTAATTGTGTATAAGCTCGAGGAAGAGCATGGGTCCATAGAATGATGGACGGGATAGCGAAAATATTTAGGCACGTGAAATGCGATGCTATAATACTTGATGCGGATATAAATACATATATATTTTGTTCTTCTATGACAAACCTCTATAGTTCAGAGGTAGATTCCAAGCCAGATATTTTATGGCAATAAAATTTTTATGAATATACAATTCTCTTCAAATTCGTTCTTTTCTCTTCTTTTCATTTCATGTAATCTGAGAAGGACAACCCTTCCAGAAGGGGAGGTATTGCCGAATGACTATCTATCTGTGTGATAGAAGCCTAGTAGGATACCATCTATTGTTTAATTGCTTGTCAAGTACTAAAGGCTCGCCACCTTCTGTACTAACTATGCAATAGGACAAGTGTTCGTGATCATAGTGATCTCTCAACAAATTTCTTTACTTCTATTTGATTGATCAAATTCCGGAAAATAGAAACAACTGAAAAAGGAGTAATGAAGTGGTGGTAGTATGCGGAATGGGAACACATTCGTGATACTAAGGTTGACGTGGTTATTAAAAGGTTATAGAACGCTAACGAGCAAAAGTATAACCCGTATAATATTAGGAACGGAAGGTAGTAGCGATTACGAACTGGAAAAGAATAGGTATTGAGAAGCAAAAGTTCTAATGATAAAAGCTATAATGAGAGTCTGTGCAATAGACTTGAAAGAATTTGGAATGATCACTTAATTCGGATTGAGTTATCTTACGACAATAGATCATATGTCATTATCGAGATGTCGCCTTATGAGATCCTTGAGGGAAGATAATGTCGATCTCCCTTATGTTAGGATGAAGTTGTAGAGCGCAAGATGCTCGGACCCGCAGTAGTCCAAAGGACCAAGGATATGATAGATCTAATCAGAGGACGGCTGGTAGTAGCCCAAGATGGACATGATAAGTGTGTTGATTTGACACGAAAGGATAAAGAGTATGAAATAGGGGACCTAGTAATGTTATAGGTATCCCTTGGAAAGGATTGATGAGGTTCGGAAAGAAAGGAAAGCTAAGTCTACAATTTGTTGGACCCTTGGATATATTAAGACGTTTGGGAAGTTAGCATATGAGCTAGCCTTAACCCAGAACCTGTAGCAAGTTCGTAACGTGTTTCACGTATCAATGTTAAGGAAGTGTAATTTAGATGCCAGATGAATAGAGGCATATGAGCACATAGATATGCAACCCGACGTAACCTATATGGAGCAACCAGGAAGGGTTATAGAGTAAAAAGGGACAAGTGCTTAGGAGAAGGGTTATCAAACTAGTAAGAGTTTGATGGTAGAACCACAATGTGGGAAAATTTACTCGAGAGTTAGAAAGTGCAATGCTAAGAAAGTATCCCTATTCATTTCTATCTGATTCCGGGACGGAATCCTTTTAAGGAGGGGAGACTGTAATAACCCCAATTTTTGAGAAATTTTGAAACCCTTATGAATAGTGTTTTTGCTGAACGAGAAAACTTTTCACGCCACACTATGTAGGGGTTCTGTTATTGATCTTATGGGATATTATTAGTACTCTATGAAGTATATAAGTGTATGTAAAGATCGTCAGAACCCAATTCCGAACACTTTGATTTTTCCCGGAAATCCACAAGATACGGAGAGAATTGAGTATAAGGTAACAGGATAAAAAGGATTGAAATTAAAGGATTATAGGAGAGGATCATAAAAGGAATATAATATATTGAGAAAGGTTAAGGGAACCTAAGTAATAAGATCCCGGGTATGATCCCTCAAACGATAAACGAGAACGAAAGATAAGCGAACCGTAAAACAAATAAGTGACCAAGAGACAAGCTTGTACAAGAAGCCAGGGATTGTGACATCATCAAACCACAAGGTGTGGACAAGTGGGAGCATTATGACATGTGCAAGGTGACATAGGCATGACATGGAAGAAGGGAGGTGTGGTTGATTAAGGACCACACAAATTCAAGGGCAAGGTGGTAATTTGCTAAATCAAAAACAAAACCAAGTCAACCAACCAAGCAAATCATTTCATTTCACCAAGCAAAACACAAAATTCTTCTTCTTCTTCATGAAGCTCACGGGTCCTTTTCTTAATTTTTGAAAGTCCAAGCTCCTCCACTTGTTATTTTCCAAGGTAATTATCCTAGCTCCTCCTAGTTAAGTTACATACTTCCTATAAGTTTAAGCTTCTAATTCCAAGCCAATCTTTTTCTATAAATCAAGGAAAAAGATGGTGAATAGTAACCTTCAAGAAATAACTTTAGTTTTCTTGGATTTTTATGAAAGATTAAGGTTATACAAGCAAGGATCAAGGTTCTTTTAGGCATTCAAAGCTCTTGGGTTGTGTTAGGAAGCTTCAAGGAGGTATAAACAACTTTCACCTTTAACTTATAGTTTGAACTTTGAGTTTTGATGAGTTTATGGATGGATTAATGTCTATATAGAAATATCCATGTATGTATAGCAAGATCCATGTATGTTAGATAGTTGGGTTGGATTTGTGGTGATTTTGGATATGAATCTTGGTTAATGGTTAATGAATCTTAAGTTATGGATTAGTAGATCATGTTTGTGGTTGAATAAGTTGGAAAACCTTGGTTTATTTGATAATACCTATGCTAGAGGATAGTTGTATCTTGCATATACCCTTAGTATAGGGACCCAAAGGTGAAAATATTTTCTAAAACCGGGAGTCGAGGATCCCGAGTAGATTTTATATATATATGGATATGGATATATATATATATATTTATATATATACATATATATGGTCATAGTTTTCAAAACTATTAATCGAATACGGTTTATTCGATAACTTTAAACTTTATTACATTATTTCGAATATTATTCGAGGGCTTATGACTCTTTTATATATTATTATTGAATATTATTTGAATATTTATTCGAAGGCTTATGACTCTTTTATATTACTTATGAATATTATTTGAATATTCATTTGAGGATCTATGACTCCGATTATGTACTGTAATATATTCTTTATTTTATTAAAGAATAAGGTGTAAATAATCAAACTTATTTTCGGTTATTCAAATAAAGATAATACTTTCATATAAGTATATCTTTGGTTATTTAATGTTTATTTCAAGTATAAATTTTAATACTTCTACTTCAATTATTTTTATAAAGATTATTCTTTATGGGAATATTATTTAATTAATAATATTCAGATATTTTCTAAATATTCTGGGGACTGATTTACTTCATTAAATCAGCCTAACTCCAAACACTCTTTAAAGTGTTTTCGAGTCTTCAAAATGATTTTTAAAAGTCAGAGCGGATCCCAAAACTCATTTTTATATTTAAGATCTTCCTTTTTAAAGGGGATTTAAATACTCGCTCAAAACCTGGGGAATCCGGCTCTGTGGTGTATTTTATATTCGCAACAAGGTTGCAGATTTGGTAAATGAGTTGATTACTTGCCCAATGTTCGGGAAGTAAGCCCATCTAATTGAGTCGGCATAAGCGACAGGCCGGGGTACGGTCTAATATTGTGTAAGTGGCTGGGTGACAGTCCATCAACGCGTGAGGGGCCGGGGTACGGTCGAGCGCGAGGTCTTAATTATGACCAGGGTGATGACCGGTGAGGAATTCATCCATCTACAGTAGAAAAGGTTACTTATTGGTATATGTGCCTGATCAGCAAGATATCGGGTTTATGCCAAATGTTTTCTTTTCCTTTCCAAAATTCATTGGATGTTTCAAACTCTGTTCATACTTTACATAACAGAGGTTTCAGGAAATGTTGAAAGGGGTATATATATGTGGTTATATATATATCGGGACTAAATAAAGTATCTCGCAACTTTTTCATTCAATAATCCTTCAAAGATTGAATCTATTCAAATCTTGTCTTGTAGTCTCATCTATGTGATGAACTTTTGAAACTGATTATAACTTGAACGGTGGTAGTTCAAGTAGTATTTGGGAAAGAGATAAGTATATTGGGGTATGTGGTAACCTCATCTTTTAAACTTATATCTAATTAATAATTGTCTTATGAATGACAAAGATTTTCAGAAAAACGTTGAGACAAGGTTAGATATATGAGATCACCTTGCAACGATATTTTTTTATACAGTTATACACTGGGACTTTGTGTATATTATGCATGGAAGAGGACTTCCAATATTTTGAAAAGTATATATGTATATATACTGAATATTTTGCGACTTCATCGCATTAAGATATCAAACTTGGTTCATTTCTTTTGACCAAGACTTTCATGAGTATTATGAGTAGGCTCATATATTGTAAATCATTATACATATTATTTTGGTGGGCTTGCTGCTCACCCTTGCTTTATTTCTTCATCACACAACAACAGTTAGGAAAGATGGCCAGACTCCAGCAGACCCAGCGCAAGCGCGTGGGAAGTGTCCCGCGTCTTCCCGTTGATGTTGTAGCTGCTATAGCTGCAGAGGTAGATCTATTGTAGATCAGACCTTCTACTTTTGAGAATCAATTATGTATAATTATAACTTGTGGCAGATAATGGCAATTAACTGTAAATTTATCAAGTAATCGTTTTGGGTTGTAATAACTTTTAAATTGTGGATTCAAAGACTTGTACTTATTTGAATTTCATCTCTGAGACTATAACGGGTTGTGGTGTATGTTAGTGTGGGGTCACAGCACAAGGTTATTTATTATTAATTAAGTGAAGTGATATTGTGGAAAGAAAGACCGTGACGACCCGGATCCCCGACCCCGGATCTGGGGGTGTTACATATATCTAACAACTTCTTTTCTTTTTAATTCTAATAATTCGTGCTCATGAATGCCTCCCATTTTCACTGGTTATTCTACTTCACTTTCCATGTCTCTTTTTGTTCAATTAGCCTGGCCTATGATCGCTTTTAATCGTATTTGAGAACCTTTAATCGGTTTACTGTACTTTTCATCCATCTGTGAATAATATACTGAGCTCATGGGGTCTTCGGTTTCTAAATGTCTTAAGTCCATTCTAAAATTTAAAATTAAAGAGAAAATCTTGACAATTGCATTTAACTCACCACTTAATAGTATACTTCAATTTCTTTTTAATCACTATCGAATATATTTATCGAGCGAGAATCTTGTACTATTTAAAAGAAAATGTATTAATCTGGATACCTTTCCCATATACTATAGAAAGATCTATCCCGTGTCTGGTACTGCATGGTTCCACTCTGCCATTAATTAGCTGCAAGGGATGAGAGAGGCCTTTTTCCGGGTAAGGGATGAATGAGGCCTTTTTCCGGGTAAGGGATGAATGAGGCCTTACGAGGGCTCTTTCCCACTTAATAGATTGAGAAACTTGACTTTGAGAAAGAAAAGGGGCGCGCTAACGAGGCCCCTTACTCTTTTTTTGGCTTGACCAAGAAGTCTTATGTCCTACGAGTCGCACGGCGTTTTAAGTTCTTTGATTATGCTCTACTGGGTGATTACATTGTCATCGCGGATCCAGTAGTCGCGAAATCATATCATTCTCATTCATCAATAACTCTTCTTCCGGACCGGACCCTTCCATGTGAGAAGCCGAAAGTCCATATTATTTTCTTCACACCACACCACCAACAGTTCATCTTCCATCTTTATGTGTTGTATCATATTCTCAGAGTAACCTGAATTTCCCTAGTTGTCAGGATTTAACAAACTTTACCTCTTTCCTCTGCCTTCTTTGTGCCTATCTATTCATGAATGGTATATCTTATTTCGGTTTAACACGGTTCATAGCGTTTCCCACGCTTCTGCCCACATATTAATCAAATAATAATATCGATTAATTACAATTTATACTTCAGTCTGATAATATACCACTATCCCCGACATTCACTTACATGTCTTTTCATTTTTGTTCTTATGCCATGCCCACCAATATCTTCATGTAACCTTTCCTATTTAATTGCATTTTCAGAATGAAGTTCCTTACTTCGCTATCATCGTTTTACTTTGTTCTTACATCAGTTCTGGCACATCTGACGTTCACAACTTACTTATATCTTGGACCATTTTATAAAAACTCTTTATCATCCTTTTAATACTACTTCTTTTCTTAATTAGTTCTCCATTCTCATCATTTACTATCTCTTTTAAATATAAGGGATCTCTTTCTCCTGATAATACTAATATGTTCATTATTAAATAATCCATCTCTGGAGTTAATACTGGAATAAAGGCTTTTTATTTGTGAATATTTAAATTCTTACTAACAGACTCATCAAAATCTATTGACAGCTATTTTCTTAGCATTACCTAAATCACCACTGATCACACACTTTTACTTCAGATTATCTCTCACTATTCCCTATCTCATATTTAGCTCTTTCACATTAGAGATACGCCTTTAATTATTGGGGTTTGTGGAAGTTATGTACATTCCTCCCTATATAATCACTACCTCCTCTTCCACAGTTTACATGCTGGAATTGCCAGCCTCTGTCATATATATCAGATATTTGTATTCGTGAGTTTTCTAATATTTCAAAATAACTTTCATTACCTCGTCATTCTATATGGACATACATTCACGTTCTTCATGGAGCACTATTATAAATAATAAAATTTCTTTGCTCTATCTTGAACTTTCAGTTCTTGAAAATGTTCTTCTCACTAGCATGTACCAATGACTTTCTGTTCTTCTTATTTATTACAAAAGCATATTTATCTAGGTAAAACCTCGCACAAGCTTGCAGGAACATTGCGCTAATTCTACTAAATTTTCAATTTCTACTAAGGTCTCTACTTCCTCCAAATTCCTAATTGCTTTGATTTCGAATCTGAAAATCATGTCAGAATTTGATTTAATCTAATTGGAATCGATTTTTATTTAACTGGCCATTAGTTGGTAAAGTAAAATAATTAACTCTTTTAATTGATCAATTAAAGCAAGTGATGACTAGTTAGGTGAAATCAAAGACCAATTATATAAAGTCGGTCTTGTCATAACAATCTTTCTCAAGAACCGAGATCACAATCATTTGGAGTATCAACCGGGATTGTAATAACACACTAAAGTATACTTTCTATTTTAAAAAGTATGGTATTTTCCGAAAATTTGAGCAATATTTCCCCTATAATCTTGACTACCAGTCGGACTCAAGCCGACACCATCAATCAATCAAGCCATCTATGAGCACATCAATCCACTTCCATTCACCAAACTCATCAATTCACCATAATTCAGAATATATCATGTTGATAACCACATATACTACTAACTTAACATAGCATGCATCTTTTAATTGAACAAAAGTCATAAACAACAATTATTAATATCACCGTATTTCCTTAATTCTTTCAGGATATCACAAAATATTACTAATGATCTTAAAATTATCTTGTTGCTGCTCAAAAACTTTATTTCACGATTCTTTTTAACTTACCTTTAAATCTAAGTTTTTCAATTAATGGTTCATACTACCTGTAACTGTTCATAAATCCATCTCAAGGACATCTTTTAATCTTATTTCTTACCATTACTACTAGTGCATAGTTAATTTCAAGAATTATTCCGCATCTTTCAACTAATCACCAATCCCCTATTATTAACGATATACACTCATTTTTTATTAATTAATCTGTTTATCTTTTAATAGCCACGCATGGTCTTAATCGACACTATCATGATCTGGGGGAATTCGATTGATCCTGGAATATTACTTCTTAAAAGATTTCATGATTGGATTACCATTTTCTTATCTCTTCCCATGATTTTCCATACGGAACCTTCGTCACTGGATCAGTTGTTTGCGCGTTAAATTCACCATGACTCATTTACTTAAGCTAGGGAACCTAAATATTCTTTGAAGATCATGCCCGGAATTTATTCACAATTATATTTCTTCGATCTTGCATCTTCATGACAAATATCTTCCCGCGATGGAAGGATGCTTCACGTATTAGTCGCTTGTCTGAGTCATTTTTAACAATTACTAAATCTTCGGTTGTCATCTTGACACTCGTTCGCTCTATCTGATGTGCACAGATTTACTTTCTTATTTTATAATTAATTTACTTATCACGGTTTGCTAACTATTCATTTCACGTCAAATTTTCGTAACCTGAAGTACATTGTGTTAATGCAATCTACCGTACTGATGAAATCCTTGTAACAAGAAAAACCGTCTGATTTGATGTCTTTGTAACGACCATGTTCTCGGTGTATCCATTCTTTCTTGCACGCAAATGTCCACCACTTATCGGCTTGCAATCATATTTGTATTTGTCATGTAATTCTACCTGCTACACATGACTATTCCACTTCTTTCAAAATCTTTAAAGAAGAAACTTTACATAAGAGGAGAGGTTGTGTATAAGCTTGTGATTGAAGAGATGTGTAAAGAACGACAATGCCACAAAACAATTGGAAGAATTCACAAGTCAATAAATCATAATTGAAGGAAGAAGAATAAGTGAAGATTTAGATATGAATGAGACAACCATATTTGTACTCAAGATGTCCAGTCTTTCATACTATGTGGCATATAGCACATGATTAGGTGGAATCCCGCCAGACTCTTCGTCATTCCGACAAAGCGTCACATCACAACGCTGCTTGCCTCAATCAGGAAGCAATATTTTGAGAAGAGAAATAATTCGGAAGGAATACAATAAATTTTCTTTCATTCTCGCCTCATATAATTTATTAAGCTCATACGTATTCAGGAATCAAGAAGAACATATATTATCGCATTGAAGAAAGAATGACACTGTTGGTCACCGTCCACACTTCACTTAAATATACCTTCTAGGATCATTTGATTAACAAATTCACAATTTAGGTCACATCATAAATGCGGAATGTCGTCTGGAAATGCCTCCACATTAAATATTCTAATAATTCGATCATAATCACGTCCTTATGAAATTTATAATCATTGCTTCCGATATCATCTATGCCGCGTAGAATAACCATCGATCACGTAATGTCTCAACTTCGTAGATGGGAATATTATTCTTCGCCAATCATCTGGAAGAGTTTTCCATTTCTCCAATTATCCTCTGTCTTTCTAAATCTCGAGTCTTATTAAATTCTAATGGTTTCATAAATTGGGTAAATAATGTTTTAAAATGTTGATTCAATTGTTGATATTATTAAACCAAGTTTACGTTCGTCTTTCACGGGAAAACTTTAAACTTCTCTCATGATCGTGGGTCTACTTGGTCCTCTGAACTAACTATACTGAGTCTAGATCCATTATTCTTTTAGGTCATTCTCTATTTATAATAACAAGTACTTAAGTAGTAATTTGACAACCACATTGTGAAACTCATTTTATGCAAAGATCTTCTGAAAGTTTATTAGGAAAAAAATCTTTTTCGAACACTCATTTTAAAATATTGAAAAGCAGACGTTTGGTTGTCATTACTATATAATTTACTCGATATTCTTATAATCCGCTAATGAGGTATCTAATTAAAGGAACGCCCATGTACGGGTCTCTCCACTTTGGTATATCTTCTACTTCTCCTTGGATTTTGTTCACATTTATTAATCGACGAAACTTCATTTACCGTTGTATACCATTTTATTCGTAACTCTAACTCAATGGTGACGTCTACCACTCTTTTTGATATTCTCGTTGTTGTCCTTGATATTATACTTACAACCACTAATACAATTTGATGTTCTGTCTTTAGATAAGGTTGCATCTTCTTGCTAGTCTTCCCTGTATCTAATAAGGTAGATATCATTCCTTGCGCAGCGCCCGATAAGTGATAAGAACCTTCTCGCAACGGTGGTGCCTTTGAGACTTGCAACTTTGGCTCTTCATCAGCTTCAATCAACTCGTTGCCTTCAGCATGGAGCTTGACCTACTACCTAATTCTAAGTTAAATAATACTAAAACTCACCTAACTTTCCTTATACGGAGTTTTCACAAGAATCAATCACATTTCCTTTAAAAGCACATGAAAAGTAGGGTAACATACCCAGTCTCCGTCGAGTTGTCTACTCCTCATTACTATAGGGTCTGAGAACTCAATATATCTATAGTGTTGCTATATTCGTCTTACAATTTGTCTCAACAATATCCTATTTTACTAATTCCATATCGGATCTGCTAATCCTAATTCACACTCAATTCAAACTTAAAATGAGTTTGCCTAGGTCTTTCCTATCTTATATGGCCTATCACTCCTATCTTACTCTCACCTATTCTTATTTCAGGGAACAATAACCTGTTGCTCTGATGCCAACTTGTAACAGCCCAAATCCGGGGTCAAGATTTGGTGTCACTAAACAATCTTTACATAATATAAAATAATATACAAATGGCCCCTTAGTTTCGGATTGTTTACAGGTTATGGTATGAAACAAGAATTTAACCTTCTACAATTCACAACAACTAAAATATAAGATTAAATACCTTTGTACTAATTCTCTTATCTTATCTTTCTAACATTTTCATCCTCTTGCAGCGAAGATCTTTCTAACTTCTGCTGTCTATTAAAAGCTACTCACTTGTATCCTCATTTGTTTCTGAAAGAAATAAGAATTCACAAAGGAAGAGTGAGCCAAAAATACTCAGCAAGTATATAATTGATTTCCAAGTACCAATATGAAAAGAACTTTTCCGGACAAAATCTTTTAAATAATTTATAAACATTTTTATTTATTTGAGGTAGTTGAGTGAAATAACAATTGGTTGTTACCAGTGTTTAAATATAAATCAGAAGTGACGAGCAATTCTCAGATATATCTCCAGAATCAGGGTTTTGTCCGGTTTTGTAATCATAAAACTTGTCGAGAGAGAATGTCGTTAACGGTGATCAACAATGAATTAGACTGGACACTAGTGTAACGTTCACACTCATACCATGTTGATCAGTCAGGATATAGTGTAGATCTATATCTCAATATATAGATCCATTCGGGTACCCAGGCACTATCGCCCAAGGGCCCGGTCCATCCCCGGCCCCTAGGGTCCAGCTCATCACTTGCTCTCATAGTAACCATCCAGCCCGTAGAGTATTTTGATGTCAAATCATTTTGATTTCAAAACATCCCAATTCAGGGTTCGCAAATAACCCGGAAGAATAGGTATTTGCTCACGAGAACAATCGATAATATAGGAACAATAATAAAAGGAACTTGCATAATTAATAGTAATTACCACGAAATATAAAACAGTTAACTATTCTGAACTTAGAATAGAAATGAAGTATTTGCAGTATATTACGAGAAAAGTTAGGAATACTTGCCTTGATAAGCTTTAACCACTATTACTGGTTGACTTTGGTTCGACTTGAACGTTCGGCTTTATCGTAAAATCAGATTAGACATGACATCTCAAATATATCTAACAACTTCTTTTCTTTTTAATTCTAATAATTCGTGCTCATGAATGCCTCCCATTTTCACTGGTTATTCTACTTCACTTTCCATGTCTCTTTTTGTTCAATTAGCCTGGCCTATGATCGCTTTTAATCGTATTTGAGAACCTTTAATCGGTTTACTGTACTTTTCATCCATCTGTGAATAATATACTGAGCTCATGGGGTCTTCGGTTTCTAAATGTCTTAAGTCCATTCTAAAATTTAAAATTAAAGAGAAAATCTTGACAATTGCATTTAACTCACCACTTAATAGTATACTTCAATTTCTTTTTAATCACTATCGAATATATTTATCGAGCGAGAATCTTGTACTATTTAAAAGAAAATGTATTAATCTGGATACCTTTCCCATATACTATAGAAAGATCTATCCCGTGTCTGGTACTGCATGGTTCCACTCTGCCATTAATTAGCTGCAAGGGATGAGAGAGGCCTTTTTCCGGGTAAGGGATGAATGAGGCCTTTTTCCGGGTAAGGGATGAATGAGGCCTTACGAGGGCTCTTTCCCACTTAATAGATTGAGAAACTTGACTTTGAGAAAGAAAAGGGGCGCGCTAACGAGGCCCCTTACTCTTTTTTTGGCTTGACCAAGAAGTCTTATGTCCTACGAGTCGCACGGTGTTTTAAGTTCTTTGATTATGCTCTACTGGGTGATTACATTGTCATCGCGGATCCAGTAGTCGCGAAATCATATCATTCTCATTCATCAATAACTCTTCTTCCGGACCGGACCCTTCCATGTGAGAAGCCGAAAGTCCATATTATTTTCTTCACACCACACCACCAACAGTTCATCTTCCATCTTTATGTGTTGTATCATATTCTCAGAGTAACCTGAATTTCCCTAGTTGTCAGGATTTAACAAACTTTACCTCTTTCCTCTGCCTTCTTTGTGCCTATCTATTCATGAATGGTATATCTTATTTCGGTTTAACACGGTTCATAGCGTTTCCCACGCTTCTGCCCACATATTAATCAAATAATAATATCGATTAATTACAATTTATACTTCAGTCTGATAATATACCACTATCCCCGACATTCACTTACATGTCTTTTCATTTTTGTTCTTATGCCATGCCCACCAATATCTTCATGTAACCTTTCCTATTTAATTGCATTTTCAGAATGAAGTTCCTTACTTCGCTATCATCGTTTTACTTTGTTCTTACATCAGTTCTGGCACATCTGACGTTCACAACTTACTTATATCTTGGACCATTTTATAAAAACTCTTTATCATCCTTTTAATACTACTTCTTTTCTTAATTAGTTCTCCATTCTCATCATTTACTATCTCTTTTAAACATAAGGGATCTCTTTCTCCTGATAATACTAATATGTTCATTATTAAATAATCCATCTCTGGAGTTAATACTGGAATAAAGGCTTTTTATTTGTGAATATTTAAATTCTTACTAACAGACTCATCAAAATCTATTGACAGCTATTTTCTTAGCATTACCTAAATCACCACTGATCACACACTTTTACTTCAGATTATCTCTCACTATTCCCTATCTCATATTTAGCTCTTTCACATTAGAGATACGCCTTTAATTATTGGGGTTTGTGGAAGTTATGTACATTCCTCCCTATATAATCACTACCTCCTCTTCCACAGTTTACATGCTGGAATTGCCAGCCTCTGTCATATATATCAGATATTTGTATTCGTGAGTTTTCTAATATTTCAAAATAACTTTCATTACCTCGTCATTCTATATGGACATACATTCACGTTCTTCATGGAGCACTATTATAAATAATAAAATTTCTTTGCTCTATCTTGAACTTTCAGTTCTTGAAAATGTTCTTCTCACTAGCATGTACCAATGACTTTCTGTTCTTCTTATTTATTACAAAAGCATATTTATCTAGGTAAAACCTCGCACAAGCTTGCAGGAACATTGCGCTAATTCTACTAAATTTTCAATTTCTACTAAGGTCTCTACTTCCTCCAAATTCCTAATTGCTTTGATTTCGAATCTGAAAATCATGTCAGAATTTGATTTAATCTAATTGGAATCGATTTTTATTTAACTGGCCATTAGTTGGTAAAGTAAAATAATTAACTCTTTTAATTGATCAATTAAAGCAAGTGATGACTAGTTAGGTGAAATCAAAGACCAATTATATAAAGTCGGTCTTGTCATAACAATCTTTCTCAAGAACCGAGATCACAATCATTTGGAGTATCAACCGGGATTGTAATAACACACTAAAGTATACTTTCTATTTTAAAAAGTATGGTATTTTCCGAAAATTTGAGCAATATTTCCCCTATAATCTTGACTACCAGTCGGACTCAAGCCGACACCATCAATCAATCAAGCCATCTATGAGCACATCAATCCACTTCCATTCACCAAACTCATCAATTCACCATAATTCAGAATATATCATGTTGATAACCACATATACTACTAACTTAACATAGCATGCATCTTTTAATTGAACAAAAGTCATAAACAACAATTATTAATATCACCGTATTTCCTTAATTCTTTCAGGATATCACAAAATATTACTAATGATCTTAAAATTATCTTGTTGCTGCTCAAAAACTTTATTTCACGATTCTTTTTAACTTACCTTTAAATCTAAGTTTTTCAATTAATGGTTCATACTACCTGTAACTGTTCATAAATCCATCTCAAGGACATCTTTTAATCTTATTTCTTACCATTACTACTAGTGCATAGTTAATTTCAAGAATTATTCCGCATCTTTCAACTAATCACCAATCCCCTATTATTAACGATATACACTCATTTTTTATTAATTAATCTGTTTATCTTTTAATAGCCACGCATGGTCTTAATCGACACTATCATGATCTGGGGGAATTCGATTGATCCTGGAATATTACTTCTTAAAAGATTTCATGATTGGATTACCATTTTCTTATCTCTTCCCATGATTTTCCATACGGAACCTTCGTCACTGGATCAGTTGTTTGCGCGTTAAATTCACCATGACTCATTTACTTAAGCTAGGGAACCTAAATATTCTTTGAAGATCATGCCCGGAATTTATTCACAATTATATTTCTTCGATCTTGCATCTTCATGACAAATATCTTCCCGCGATGGAAGGATGCTTCACGTATTAGTCGCTTGTCTGAGTCATTTTTAACAATTACTAAATCTTCGGTTGTCATCTTGACACTCGTTCGCTCTATCTGATGTGCACAGATTTACTTTCTTATTTTATAATTAATTTACTTATCACGGTTTGCTAACTATTCATTTCACGTCAAATTTTCGTAACCTGAAGTACATTGTGTTAATGCAATCTACCGTACTGATGAAATCCTTGTAACAAGAAAAACCGTCTGATTTGATGTCTTTGTAACGACCATGTTCTCGGTGTATCCATTCTTTCTTGCACGCAAATGTCCACCACTTATCGGCTTGCAATCATATTTGTATTTGTCATGTAATTCTACCTGCTACACATGACTATTCCACTTCTTTCAAAATCTTTAAAGAAGAAACTTTACATAAGAGGAGAGGTTGTGTATAAGCTTGTGATTGAAGAGATGTGTAAAGAACGACAATGCCACAAAACAATTGGAAGAATTCACAAGTCAATAAATCATAATTGAAGGAAGAAGAATAAGTGAAGATTTAGATATGAATGAGACAACCATATTTGTACTCAAGATGTCCAGTCTTTCATACTATGTGGCATATAGCACATGATTAGGTGGAATCCCGCCAGACTCTTCGTCATTCCGACAAAGCGTCACATCACAACGCTGCTTGCCTCAATCAGGAAGCAATATTTTGAGAAGAGAAATAATTCGGAAGGAATACAATAAATTTTCTTTCATTCTCGCCTCATATAATTTATTAAGCTCATACGTATTCAGGAATCAAGAAGAACATATATTATCGCATTGAAGAAAGAATGACACTGTTGGTCACCGTCCACACTTCACTTAAATATACCTTCTAGGATCATTTGATTAACAAATTCACAATTTAGGTCACATCATAAATGCGGAATGTCGTCTGGAAATGCCTCCACATTAAATATTCTAATAATTCGATCATAATCACGTCCTTATGAAATTTATAATCATTGCTTCCGATATCATCTATGTCGCGTAGAATAACCATCGATCACGTAATGTCTCAACTTCGTAGATGGGAATATTATTCTTCGCCAATCATCTGGAAGAGTTTTCCATTTCTCCAATTATCCTCTGTCTTTCTAAATCTCGAGTCTTATTAAATTCTAATGGTTTCATAAATTGGGTAAATAATGTTTTAAAATGTTGATTCAATTGTTGATATTATTAAACCAAGTTTACGTTCGTCTTTCACGGGAAAACTTTAAACTTCTCTCATGATCGTGGGTCTACTTGGTCCTCTGAACTAACTATACTGAGTCTAGATCCATTATTCTTTTAGGTCATTCTCTATTTATAATAACAAGTACTTAAGTAGTAATTTGACAACCACATTGTGAAACTCATTTTATGCAAAGATCTTCTGAAAGTTTATTAGGAAAAAAATCTTTTTCGAACACTCATTTTAAAATATTGAAAAGCAGACGTTTGGTTGTCATTACTATATAATTTACTCGATATTCTTATAATCCGCTAATGAGGTATCTAATTAAAGGAACGCCCATGTACGGGTCTCTCCACTTTGGTATATCTTCTACTTCTCCTTGGATTTTGTTCACATTTATTAATCGACGAAACTTCATTTACCGTTGTATACCATTTTATTCGTAACTCTAACTCAATGGTGACGTCTACCACTCTTTTTGATATTCTCGTTGTTGTCCTTGATATTATACTTACAACCACTAATACAATTTGATGTTCTGTCTTTAGATAAGGTTGCATCTTCTTGCTAGTCTTCCCTGTATCTAATAAGGTAGATATCATTCCTTGCGCAGCGCCCGATAAGTGATAAGAACCTTCTCGCAACGGTGGTGCCTTTGAGACTTGCAACTTTGGCTCTTCATCAGCTTCAATCAACTCGTTGCCTTCAGCATGGAGCTTGACCTACTACCTAATTCTAAGTTAAATAATACTAAAACTCACCTAACTTTCCTTATACGGAGTTTTCACAAGAATCAATCACATTTCCTTTAAAAGCACATGAAAAGTAGGGTAACATACCCAGTCTCCGTCGAGTTGTCTACTCCTCATTACTATAGGGTCTGAGAACTCAATATATCTATAGTGTTGCTATATTCGTCTTACAATTTGTCTCAACAATATCCTATTTTACTAATTCCATATCGGATCTGCTAATCCTAATTCACACTCAATTCAAACTTAAAATGAGTTTGCCTAGGTCTTTCCTATCTTATATGGCCTATCACTCCTATCTTACTCTCACCTATTCTTATTTCAGGGAACAATAACCTGTTGCTCTGATGCCAACTTGTAACAGCCCAAATCCGGGGTCAAGATTTGGTGTCACTAAACAATCTTTACATAATATAAAATAATATACAAATGGCCCCTTAGTTTCGGATTGTTTACAGGTTATGGTATGAAACAAGAATTTAACCTTCTACAATTCACAACAACTAAAATATAAGATTAAATACCTTTGTACTAATTCTCTTATCTTATCTTTCTAACATTTTCATCCTCTTGCAGCGAAGATCTTTCTAACTTCTGCTGTCTATTAAAAGCTACTCACTTGTATCCTCATTTGTTTCTGAAAGAAATAAGAATTCACAAAGGAAGAGTGAGCCAAAAATACTCAGCAAGTATATAATTGATTTCCAAGTACCAATATGAAAAGAACTTTTCCGGACAAAATCTTTTAAATAATTTATAAACATTTTTATTTATTTGAGGTAGTTGAGTGAAATAACAATTGGTTGTTACCAGTGTTTAAATATAAATCAGAAGTGACGAGCAATTCTCAGATATATCTCCAGAATCAGGGTTTTGTCCGGTTTTGTAATCATAAAACTTGTCGAGAGAGAATGTCGTTAACGGTGATCAACAATGAATTAGACTGGACACTAGTGTAACGTTCACACTCATACCATGTTGATCAGTCAGGATATAGTGTAGATCTATATCTCAATATATAGATCCATTCGGGTACCCAGGCACTATCGCCCAAGGGCCCGGTCCATCCCCGGCCCCTAGGGTCCAGCTCATCACTTGCTCTCATAGTAACCATCCAGCCCGTAGAGTATTTTGATGTCAAATCATTTTGATTTCAAAACATCCCAATTCAGGGTTCGCAAATAACCCGGAAGAATAGGTATTTGCTCACGAGAACAATCGATAATATAGAAACAATAATAAAAGGAACTTGCATAATTAATAGTAATTACCACAAAATATAAAACAGTTAACTATTCTGAACTTAGAATAGAAATGAAGTATTTGCAGTATATTACGAGAAAAGTTAGGAATACTTGCCTTGATAAGCTTTAACCACTATTACTGGTTGACTTTGGTTCGACTTGAACGTTCGGCTTTATCGTAAAACCACTAACCTATTCTGGATATAATTCGATCGTTCATATCCTTTGATTGGAATCTTGTTGAGTCTGACGATTGACCACTAGGCCATTCTTAGTCCGACGTCAATTCTCGGGTCTTTCGACTATGACCTACATGGTCGAAATACCCTAGTTTAGATAATCGGTTAAGCTTAGCATAATATCACTATCACTTCTACCCATACAATTTCATAACCCGACTCGTATGTATATGTATTATTGAAATACACATAGCAATTATGGTTCACATCTTCGAAACTCGGTTCGGCATTTGTTTTCGGAAAGTATGTATACTCGTCGTTTTGAAAAATAGGGTAATCGACTTTTTATAAAATATCTTGTCTCGACACGTAATCAGGTTTCGTAAAATATAATTATATATCCTCCTTCGACGTCTCCGATAAATATAGATTACATTCCCGTATTTTCAGAATTAATTTCCCGAAAATTGGTAGCGTCTCCTTTGTGTATCGGCCTACCCGTCGAAACAATTCGACGTCAAATCACAACAACAACCGCAACAACAATCCAATTCACAATCCAATTTCACCAATCCCAACCACGATACGAATTAAATTATTAATTATTATTATTCGTTTTCATTTCGAAATTAACTCCACTAACTAATTTATTTAATTTATAAATATAGGACTCAGATAAAAATCATCACCTTCCACCGTCGGCTCGCCAAGGCTCATCGCCGACAGCGGTAAAATTTTGCGGGTACCCGATAAATTTTCGGGTTTCCAACGCAAAACTCCACCGATTAATTTAATTTCTTTTCCACACGAATTTATTTATTCCACGAATATTATTCAATTATTTCCTGCAGAAAACAAATTTAAAATAATAAAAATTCTGAAATCAAGCAGGCCACACGCGCACACGCGCACACAACCAGAAAACAGAAACACAGGCAAACAGAGCACCATCACACGCGCCTCATGCGCCACCCACATAGCACACACGATTCACAAACACGCACCTGACACACTGAACACACACACACGCACGATTCACACACACATGATTTGCACACACACACGATTTACACACACAAAGACGTATATACACACACAAATAAACCACCAAGCCAATCGAAGTCCGGCGGCGGCTTACCATGAAAACCGAAGCAGCGGCGGCCGGAAACAAGCTGGTGAATCACCGGAAAAAGAAGAGAACTGCGGCAAAAGAAGAAGGGACCAGGAGATTAAAGAAATAGAGAGAGAGAGAGAGAGAGAGAGAGAGAGAGAGAGAGAGAGAGAGAGAGAGAGAGAGAGAGAGAGAGAGAGAGAGAGAGAGAGAGAGAGAGAGAGAGAGAGAGAGAGAGAGAGAGAGAGAGATAGAGAGATTGAGCAACAGAGAGAGAGACGCGAGGAAGAGAGTCAAGAGAGAGAACAGGGTTGGCCGAGAAAGAGATAGATTAAGGGATAAATTTAAGTATGTTGTCAAATTGTTTACTCCGAAAATTTGAATTCACACCGCAATTAATATTTAAACGAATAGTTTATGGGTAAAAGTAACTCAAAAATTACTAAAATACTTTATAAAATATCACAAATAATTAAAAGTCATTTAAAATATATTTTTCATAATTTTAAACTCATTTTTGAAATGCAACTCGTATCCGTATTTAACGATTAAACGAAACAACGTGCGGGTAAATTTAGTTCCAAAAATTTTCAAAATGATTTTTAAGATTCTCAGAATATTCAAGAGTTAATAAAATAAAATGTTCATGATGTTTGAAGTATTTTGGAATTAAATACTGATTTTACAATTAAATGCAACCAGAAAATCATTTAAAGATAAATAATCAATAAAATATTGATTTCTAAATTTTATAAACTCTAAAAATAATAAATAAAATTATAAAGCAACAAAAATAGTTTTAGAAACAATTTTAGCATTTATGAGAATAAATATTCAATAAAATCACTTTAAAAGCAAAATAAATTCATACAGCTCAATAATTAATTACACAAATAATCTTCGTACCTAACAAATTACACATAATTAATAATAAGGCAACACATAACTGACAGACCCATCAAATATTGTATTTATTTAACAATTCCATAATTACATTCATATATCAAATTCAAAAATAGATTATTTAGCCGCTAAGTAACTATAAAATGATACAATTTGATATCATATTTGGATAATTATCAAAACAGAACCTCTTATAAAACACTTTATACAAAAATAAGGTAATAACACCTCGCCTTTCGAGAATACGGGTTTTCTCGATCTATAAAATGATTAGCGTATCGAAAATTTTACGCAGTGACTCGTACAGGTCAAACCGTACCCCGGATCGAAAAAGTATAAACACGGAAAGTGTTTAGAATCATCAGATTAGGTTAGGATGGATTTTTCTGAAGAGTTTCGGGTTGTAAAAACGCAAAAACGGTTAAAGTTGGACATTTCCAATTTTTATAAAGTAATTTTATAATTACTCAAAATAATAATTATTAATTCTATAAATCCTTACTAAATCATATAATAATCCAAAAATTATCACAAAAATGCCAAAAATTTATATTTGATTCCGGATAATTATAATTTAAAATATCCTGATTTTATCATATATAAACACCCAGATATTAATATCAATCATCAGATAATTCATCCAAAATACACGTAATAATTACATAATAATTATTTATTAATGAAAATAATTACACGATATTTTCCGGATATTACAAAAGCAAGCTCATTTTTAAGATTCAGAATTGAAATGATAGATGGTCATCCAAAGCAAGAGAGACTCAATTTGATAGAAGCTCTAACAGGGACTCCAATCATAGAGGAATTTGAAATTCTTGTATATTTAAAAGACCTCATGAGAAAAGAATCAGAAGTTCCAATCTTTGTCTGATGCTTGTAAATACTCAAACTCAAAATCATCTAATGTACAATTGCTGTAATTGTGTCAATTTTTATATTAGTCTTATTTTATGTTATAACTTGGGGTTAGTCTTGTTAACAGACATGAATTTGTGTTATGCAATCTTCTCACAAATTGGGGGAGATTGTTGTGCAAGATATACTTGTACTTTAACAAGACTAAGTCAAATTGACAATCTTATGTAAGTTTTATTGTAATCTTAGTTTGCATTTTATATTGTAACATTTAAAGTCTGTAAAAATGTCAAAAGAGCAGACTGGAGTCTTTTTCTTTAGATAGTATCAAGCACAAGAATTCTATCTGAAAGAAGATCAAGAAGATCATGCCTCAAAAGAATTATGAAGAAGCTTGGAGTTGAATAAATCTGTTTTGGGAAAAATGTTCTAAGTCAAGATCTCTACAAGTCACAGATTTAGTGTTATAGAGAAGTCATTCGAGAACTCCAGAATGACTTATAGAGAACTCAGGAAAGCTACTAGAGAACTCAAAGATATCGATAAGCCAAATTGAAGACATGAAGATTGGAGATATCGACAAGTCATTTCTTCACTAGAGAACTCAGAGTTATCGACAAGTCAACATTAATTAGAGAACTTTGAGTTATCGACAAGTCAAATTTTACTAGAGAACTTAGAGATCTCGATAAGCCAAAATTCACTATAGAACTCTGAGTTATCGACAAGTCAAAATTGACTAGAGAACTCTGAGTTATCGACAACTCAATAAGTCACTAGAGAACTCATAGATATCAATAAGTCAAAGTGAAGATATGAAGATTAGAGATCTCGATAAGCCTAATTCTCTTATAGAGAACTTAGAGACCTCTACAAGTCAAATCAACTATGGAGTATTAGAGATCTCGATAAGTATAACTTGAGATCTCGAAGTTAAATCTCAAAGTACAAATTGCAGACCAGTTCAATATCCAAGATTAACAATCAACAAACAATCCAACCAGCTAGATTGACATGTCTACAAAAGGCAGCTTGAAGAGTGTGCAAGATCAAGGGTGAAGATTAACTGACAAAAGAAGATCAAGATTAACACAATATGTAAAGATATGCTAAGCCAGAAATGGAAGATATATTTTTCCTAAAATGGAGTGATTAGTGACAACTTACTAAAGTTAATAGCATGTCTTATTATACACTGTGTAAACCAGCAGTTAACTGAGATATAAAAAGTTAACACTGGTCCTTTGTTAGGAGTAACAATTTTAGATCAGAAAATCTTGTATTTCTCTCAAGGAATAAGCTAAGCTCTTTATCAACAAAGAGCCTAGAAATTTTGTAGCAAAACATTCTTAATTTTAATATAAATTTAAGTGAGTTTTGAAAGATCTGTGTTCACTGTTATTGCTTGTTTAAATTCAGTATTAACACATATCACTGCAAGATTTACATTTACTTTGTTCAAACCATAAATACTTCAAGAAAAGTATATAAACTCAAAACACATTCACCCCCTGTGTGTAATTCATTACCTAACAACTGATCAACAGCCTAACCTTGGTTTTTAAAATAAAAGTGAATATCTAATTCTAATTATTGTTTATCAAGAAACTTGATTCCTTATATTATTTTAATTGATCATTATTTAATCTAAGTGTTGTCATTATGACTTACTGAGCTAGTTAGCTCACTCTTGCAAATATGTTTATATTCTTTTCCAGTGAAAAAGAAAATTGGTGGTACCGAGGATCCCCAGACAAGCGTACGCGCTAGGTTTCCAGGTTGAATTGGAATAAGCTAGCAGAGGATGTTTGACTTAGTTGTGTTGAAAGTTTGTAATAAAGTTTTACTTCAGTTGTAAGATAAATAAATTGGGATTTGGTACGTTTGTAATATAAATAAGGTTGTGGCTTGTGGGCATACTTTAAACTATTACGATCTGTGGATTATGGTAAGTAGGGTCATTGTATATATATTATTTTCATAAACAGGTTTATATATATTGTGTGTGTATTGTGGACCCCAAATTTCTGACCCGGGTTTGGAGGGCGCCATAAATAATCGTCAAAATCATCAAGAAACTAAATCGAAATAATTACGAACTACGATTAAACTCATAAATTCCGGCCAACTACGAATCACCATCATCTTAAAAAAATCAGCAAATCTCATACAAGTCACTACCACAAGAACTATAATGTTTCACTTGAAATTACAATACGAAACATGAAAATCGAAACCACAAACAACAAATCTAGATGAAAGAAAAAATGGGGATACACGATTAAGTAACAAATCAAATTAATATAAACTCTTTTGAGTTAACTCAGTTACAACTCGGACTCAACAAAATTTGTGAGTTGACTTGGTAGAAAGGGCTTGAGTCGGGTTCGATTTGATAGTATCTTTCATTGGGTTATGGAACATGGTCGGTGGCGATGGCAGTATGTGGTTGGATGGATTTGAGTTGTGGTTTTGATAATACTGAAGAAGAAGAGATGATGGGTTTGTTCTGATGGAAAAAATGGGACAAAGAGGATGAAGGGGAGAGGGAAGAGCAAGTGAGCTAAAAAAATTGTGTGACAGATTAAAACAAATTTTAGAAAATGAAGGGCCATGATTATATCTCAGTTCTCACACTAATATAGGGTTCTCATTTGAGCAACTCCCTATATATATATAAGCAGAGTTATACATAAAATATAACTTAATATCTTGAGTTTAGTGTTACCAAGGACTAGATGGCGGTTTTGTAGAAAAGAATCAAGAGAGAAGAAAACTCCAACGATGGTTGTAGGGATTTGATATCATTGTGAAGCAGCAGATGGTCTGTCGAGGAGTGAGCCGAATGAGTTGAGCAACTGGGTGTGAGGACTCGTAGGTGATATGCCGAGTGAGATGGAATTGACTCGGAGATTGTTTACGAGTTGTGTTGAGGAGAGTTAACTCAAAAATGGGATGACCGGGTTACTGAGTTAACTCGTTGAATGAACCAGCTTTCACTAATTTACTCGGACTTAGATGTCCGTTGTTGTAAGTTGTGATAAGTTAAATAAGTTGATTAACCCATTGGATTGTATCAAAAAATGAAGGGGCTCCCCCAAGTGTTTGATTTAATGTCACATAGAGACACAATAACAACTACCAGAATAACGGAAGTAAGGAGCTTATAGTGTTGATGCCATGATAAATCTGATGTGTTTGTGTTGTGTGAAATCAGAAAGTAAATGTTTGTGTATATGAATTAACTGATGAAGCTAGAGTGTAATGTAAGAGAAGAAACTAACTAGGAGGGTTGATGTGATTGTTATGATGTAAGAACTTTAACAGGCCTGATCAAAAGACCTCTGATGGACACATATGCAAAATAAATTCTCAAAATTTAGAAAGATGATCCAATTTGGCAGGGTGACAGTGGAGAATAGAGAAAGAACAGTGCTCAAGAGTATAACAAAGAGTGAAATTCTAAGGGATCACACATATCGGAAACTTGAGTCTTTTGAAACTCGAATATTGAAACAAGCTTGGTTGTGGAGGAGACTTAATGTCGTGAGTGTTTGAAATCAACGGGGAATACACTTGGTATGTCTTGGTATGTCGGGGTATCATGGGCCATGGCAATGAGATTAAGGCCTTGTTTGGTTGGGGGGCTAGGAGAGATAGGGTTGGGTTGGGTTGGGTTGGGCTAGTTTAGGTTGGGTTAGATTGAACCCCTACCTTGTTTTGATTCAAGGGTTAGGAAATGAGGGGTTCAACCCTTACTTCATTTGGATGGAGGTTTGTCATTTGGGGTTGTGTACAAATTGCAAATTAAATAGTTTTTTTTATAGAAAATATAAAGTTTTAATTTAGAATTTTTTTATAATAAAGTTGGTTCAGGTTTTCAATTACAAATTTTAGAAAAATATTAAAAAAAAGTTATTAAAATTACATTTAAAGAGATTCATATGAGCTATGAGCTTGTACATATTATAAATGGAAGGGAAAAGTTTAAATTTGAAATATATCAATCTCTATTTTCTTAAATATATTTTTTGAAATGTTTGTTGTCAAGTTCCATATTTGGACATGTATTATTCGGACCTTTGAGTCCAAGTAACTTATATAAATTTTTAGTTAAATCCGAGTAACATGGTACCACTTGGTTGTCAGGAAAACAAGTTCAAATTTAAATATTTCAATAACACTAATGAAGAATCGAAATGATCTCATAACAAACACACTAGTGAACAATTACTTAAGTGTTGAGTTTAATGACAATACAGACTGTTAAATATTACACTACGGAGCAGGGAAATGTGTGAACAAAATTATAAAACAGGGAGCTAGAAGTTCTGAAATTAAACTGACAATCATCCTAAATTTTTACAATTTTTAAAGAAATGAACTAATAGAGTTGCAGTTCCTCCTACAATTAGTTGCATACCACCCCATGATTTCATCTTCATCGCCAAACTCAGGCTCCGATTTTCCTGAGATTTAAAGAAAAAGTTGAATGCGTGTGTAAATACCAAACTAGACAAGAAGCATAACATCAAAGATGAAGCAATATTGTGTTACCCCGTGGATTATCAAAAAAAACAAAATGTATCATCTCTAGAAGTTCACATGAACACTCACAGAGGTACGAACAATACATAGATCTTTTCTAATGTATTCTTTTTTAAAAAAATGAGATCTTGTAAAAGACCAGACCTATTCACTACATGAATAAACATCTAATACTGTATTTCGATCCATAATATCAGTCCAAGTCTCAGTCTCAGCTAGCCAGTTCTCCACAGTCCACTAATCGACGAGCCATTCTAATTTTAGAACCACTTAAGTTGAAACAAATAGATTTGAACTATACTTTCCCCAACACAACTAAAACACATTATTAGACAACTACAAGTACTGCATTCCATTCTGAGCATGACCCTGAGAAACTGCAGCAGTGAAATCAAACTAGTGATGATGTGCTCTACACGTCTGTTATGTAGACTAGTAACAGAAGAAAGTACTGCTGCTTACAATAAAATTGAATCATTCTGAGCAGCAAGATATATTTATGAAACATGTCGATATAATTTTGAAGCATGCCTGACAGTTATCTAAAGCATGATCTAAATTTACAAAAGATTAATAAATTTTGGGAAGATTGATATATAGTATGAAAGCTATTTTACAACCTGAAGTGTTATGACCGGCATTTTGTGTAATATTATTTGCGAACTTTGTATAATATTTGAATCGATTATAAATATACCTATTTAATTATACACTTGTGTGAATAGAGTTGCTGCATTATAATTGCTTTACTCAGAATATGTATTTTTCAAAGCGATAGTTTTATTAATTGCTCCTATTTTTTATTTATAAAGAGTATTCTTTACCATGGAAAATTTATCTTTTAAAAAATTATTTCATTCACAAATTTCAAAAGTGATCTCAAAAAATTTCTAAAAATCCAAGTTATTTTATGGTATAAATTTTATAATTTTTGAACTTTTATTTTATTTTATAAAAATAGATCTTTGAAAATTAGGTGTTAAGTAATTAGCAAATTACATGAATATCCTTGCATGCAAATACCCTCCCATTCAACTAAAGGGCTAAAAAGACAATTCCAAACCCACTCACTCTCATTCTATTAGCCAATTTACCACTTTGTCCTTGCATGCAAATTTACCTAACTTTAGCTAGAAGGTTACTTTTGTCATTTACTAAATCCACTCACTTTTAGTTAAAAAAAAGGCATAAAAATAAACATAAGTATCATAGAAATTCATTTTCACTCCACCATTCCACTCTCACCTCACCTCCCTCCCCTCCCTCTCGGCTCCTCCCTCTCGGCCTCTTAGCCGAAGCCCTACCCACCCCCCCACCCCTCTTTTCTTCCTTCTTCATTCAAACACCTAACTTCCATTCAAGTAAATATTACTTCCTATTTCTTGATCATATGTAATCCAAAGAGTTTTGAGTGAAAAATTTATGTTTGTATCTTGCATATCATAGTTTTAGTTGGAACTCAAACTACAATCTTGATTCTCATGGATTTAAGGTTGTATTATTGAGGGAACTACAAGGAATGGTGAAATGCCAAGTCAAGAGAGTGAAGCTCTTGTTTTTAATGGTCATTTCCCTTCCATTTCATTCGGCTATGACCATAAGGGAGCCGAATGAATGGTTCTTGATGGTGTTTTGTTGCCTTGTTTCATTTTTGTGTGTTTTTATGATAATAACATGAATTTTGTAGTATAAACTTGATAAAACCCTTTGCATGCTAAGTGATCATTTAATTATAGCTTATGCTAGGCTTGCATGTTTATTTTATGATAAAATTTATTTTGGAAATCATATTGTTTTGGCTTGAATATTCGAAGGCATGCACGCATAGAAATCAACTTATGATTTTCGGAAGTTTTTGATCATTTGAATTGATAATTGTTAGTAGGCTTTAATTTCAGTTGATTTAATATAATGATCTTGATTTGTGATCCTTGATATGTGATGTTAATTCGTATATATTTATAAAGAAGATATAGCTTGTTATTTTCAAAAACTTGACGACTTGTAATTAGTGTAGTATGTTAACTTTTGTTTTGCTATGTTGCACCTTAGGTAAGGATGATCTCCACTAAGTCAATATTGATTGTAGGAGAGTTAGTTCAGTAGATCACCTTGGTTGAGGTTTAGTTTGGGTTTTTGGTTATTGTTGGTTGGGTTTGTCAAATAAGAATCTTGGTGAAAGGAAAGTATTAGTTTCTGCAGAAAATCAGTTTGGTACCCTGAGGTTTAGAGTGAGATTTGACCTTGTCATTGTTGTGCACTTTGAGGTCCAAGTCACAAGAATCTATCACTAGGAGTATACAATAGGTTTTAGGTATTTGTTGGAGGTTTGTAAGACGTTTGGTTAGGTGCACGAGTGGAAGCACAAAATCTGTCCAGCAGGGGAAAGTTTTGTTGCAACTTAAAAATGGGAAGTTTTGACCATGTCATAGGTAGGCCCTCATTAGGCCATGTTGGGCCTTAGTTAGAGGGAGTGTCAGAGGAGTTTTTCCAGCCATAGTTCATAGGATTTGAGTTATAATCATGTGTCATAGGTTAGTTCAAATCAGGACCCTTTTCTGCCCAGAAAAATAGGGGAAGCGTAGACTTTAAGCTTAGGCCTAGGGAGGCCCAAGCTAGGCCCTTGAGCCACATCAGGTTTTTAAGTTGGCTTATGATCAGGAGAGTCTATTGTAAAAGTTTTGGAGGTAAACTTGAAGTGTAAGAGTATCAAATGCACCCAAGAAACCTTAGATGTCATTCTGAAATTTACCATAATGAGAACATTCACTTACCACATAGTTTTAGAGCACTTAAGAGTGAAGATTTGGTTGACCACCATATTTGCAAGATAGAATAAAGTCAGTAGAGTGAAAGGCCCAAGTTAGGGTCAATAGGAATTGGATGTTTTAGTAAAGGCACATCGAGTTAGGAGGCCAAAATTTGGAGATTTTGTCTAGTTTAGCGACCAAGTGACTTAAGTAAGTGGAGCGAGATCATCCAAGCCTAGTGTTGCAATATGGTGTGTGTGATATTATTTGGTACTTAAATATGGTATGTGAGCATATGTGGCTATGTGTACTATTATGATTATAAGGTGATTGTAAATTGTGTGTATATAGGCCTAAGTGCCATTGTGTTTAAATTTTGGTTTACAAATAGGTTGAGTTGGTAAGAATATATTATAATGAGGTTATTATTATTTGTGTAGGATCTTGAGACGAGGGTAAACTTGCCATTAAGGTCAAGTAAAGCTTCCAGTTGCTCCTACCTGTCAGTCAAGTCCAGCCTTTTTTAAGGCAAGTGATTCAATCTGCCTTTTTCATTTGCACTGCAAGTGTGTGATAACTAGTTCATATATATGATGCGAGTATCTTAATTCACCTTGATATACATGAACCAAGTGGTTTCGATTCTATATCCGTAGTATATGAAAATGACATGAACCCTAAAGTATTTATTTCAAGTACTTTAACTCTACTTGAAGATTGTTATGCAAGTAAATCAAAAGTCCTAACATGCTAGTATACCCAAGTAATTGTGATGTTGATGTTATTCCCAGTGGACTAACAATGAGATTTACAGAAGGACAGTATCCCAAATTTCCTTAGCAGTTTGGTTGTTGATGACATTGTCAAACATATCTTGATCCAGGCCATTAAACAGAATGTTCATGGCTTTCTTGTCCTTGTGGACCTCTTCAATATCTTCAACAGTCCATTCAGCCTTTGGCTTGGGAATAGACTATCCAACAGCAACTGTTGCAGTAGCAGCTGTGGCCACCTTGTGTGGGATGTGAGGACCATTTTCAATGCAGTTGATGTAGCTTTCATCTTGATAGAGAAGATGTAAATGCATCTTCACCTTCCAGTGATGATAGTTATCTCTTTCCAGGATTGGAATCTTTACACCAATATCCTTCTTACTCATGTTGTTAGCAGAATAGATCTTTAAACTCTTTGTATGTTAAGAGCTTGCTCTGATACCAATTGTTATTCCCAGTGGACTAACAATGAGATTTACAGAAGGGGGGTTGAATGTAAATCTCAAAAATTTTTCAAGTTTTGAGCAGTTTCTAAGGCTAAGTGTTTTTGAGAACAAGTGTGTGAATTGCTTGAAGCTAATACAGACAGATATATATTCAAACACAAATGTAAAGAACACAAAGAACTTAAAAACTTTTCTGGTGGATTTGTTGTTCCACTAGAGATGTGTTATTTCAGAAAATCTGTGATTCAAAGAATTAAATCACAGCTGTTTCCTAGTACAAACTAGATGATTTTCTCTCTGGATATATCTAAACAGCTCAGGAAAATTCTTATCTAATTACTAGTTGCTACTTGGTTTATATATCACCAAGTTTACAAGTGAAGACAAAACTGTAAAATACAATTAAAAAGATTCTTCACATGTTTCTTCTTCATTTCTCTATCAAATGCAATTTAGGCTTGGCTGTAGATCTTTGAATACTTCCTTGTTTGCATCAGAATGGAAATGCTGCATTTTCTTGATTCCTCCTAGAGGCTTCCACATTCCAGTTTGCCTCTGTCAACCCATGTGCTCTGTCAGCTTGTGAATTGTCACTATCAACTGCTAATGAACTAAGCATCCGTTGAAGCTTTCATCCGTTGATGCCTTATCCGTTGAGGCTTTATCCGTTGAAGCTTTATCCGTTGATGCATTATCAGTTGAAGTCTTTATCCATTGAAGCACTTATCCGTTGATGGATATTATCCGTTGAAGCATTAGAGACATCCGTTGAAGCTTTGTTTCTTATCCGTTGAAGGTCTTCAATATCAGTTGATACTTCTTCACTTATACAAAATTACAAGGCATGAAATATTTACAATTAGCCCTCCTATTTGCATATCCACTAGTAGTCAACATGACTGATAATTTCCTACAACATCTAAGAATTACAACTTGAATCCAGAGAATGAAATGTGCTACAATACTAAACTTATTGCTAAGTAAAGTTACTCCTTCAACGGATAGCCAAGATGGTCTTATCCGTTGAGGCTACAAACACTAGATTTCTACTTAAGTGTTTTGTTTAACTTATCATCAAACTAATACACATATTCCTAACAATCTCCCCCTATTTATGTCTACTAGAACTGTAGGCATAAATTTGGGTTTAGCTTGATGATAACAAAACACTTGACAAATATATAAATTGTAATAAAGCAGAAATTCAAAAGTGCTACAAAAATGTGTATGCTGAGATGGAATTGAAGAATTACATTGTTTCCAAGGGTGCTCCTTTAGCCTGAGCAGATTAGTTTCTTTTCGTTTGATTCCTTGTTTTCTTTCCTAGCCTCCTGTCATTCTCCTCTATTTGAAGTTGAAATTGTCTGTAGAATTCAGCTTTATCTTCTTCATTGATGTCCAACTTAGATTGCATATCCTTGAGAGTTTCATTACTGGCAATCTTGAGCTGATCTTCAATTCTGAAAAATCTTCTGACTCCTTTGTTGTCTCTGAACTCCATCAACCAATGAGGTGATTTGTGAATTGTAATTCTTCTTTCTTGAATGAGTAATATTCTAGGCAAGGCATTGGGCTCCCTCCAAGTTTTCCTTATGTTGGCAATCTTGTTGAGAATCTCAGTCTTGGCAGTCCTGGTAAAGCCAGAATCCCTTTGTATGGCTGATTAGACTCTAATCAAGGTAGAGTAGCCTTCATTCAGAATCATGTAGAGAGGCCAAGTTCTTTCCCCACTTCCTTTGTATTTGAACACTAGTCTTTCTGGTAGCTGTCTGTAGGCAGCTATTCCCCTTACTTCCTCCAGCTCATCCAGATAGAGTTCAATGTCTGAAATTTCTTTTATGTCACATATGTGAACATAATCATCCTTAGAGGCTTGAGGCTTAGGCTTAGGCTTCTGTGTGAATTTGATTGAGGCTTTAGAGGGTGTTGATTTGATTCTTCTTTTCTGCTTCTTTGATGGTGGAGAAGAGGTTAAGAAGGTGGGCAATTTGATGGTGTCCCAATCAATTGGTTCCTCCTTGGGAATGATTGTTTCACCATGAATGTTCATGAAGGGGTCAGGCACAATGGGTTCAGGAATAGAGGGTAGTGGTTTGGATATTGATTGGGTTTCTTCAGTCTCATCTACCATCTTTCTCTTTACATTGACCTTCTTTCTGTTCCCTTTTTGCCATTCTTCTCTTCCCTTACTTCTTTCCTCCATATCAGTATCAACTATGTCCCCCGTAGCTTTATCTTCACTTTTGTCTTCAATTTCTTTCTGTTCTTCAGCCTGACTTGACTTTAGCTGTTTTTCAAGCTTTGCTTGTGCTCTTTTGTCAGCCTTTAGCTGTTTGGCTTCTTCCTTCAACCTTCTGGTTTCTTCCCTCTTGGCTATTGAGAATTTGGGATGTCCTTGCATCATACATATACTCTTTCCCTCTCTGAAGATAATAGCCATGTTCCTCCTTACAGCCACATCCATGGTCTCTTTGAGTTTTGAGATACTTCTACCCAAAAGCTTGTCCTCATCAGCCTTTGGAAGAGGAAAATCCACTTCTTTCAGGGGATTCTTTGTAGAGTCCTTATTGGATCTGTTGTTGGGCTTGAGAACCATAGGTTTCAGATCCTTGGAAGAAGTCTCTCCAACCTTATTCCTCACTACTGGCTTGAGCTCCATAATAATTGATTCCACTTTTGTACTATGCTTCACAGATTGTGATTGAGAAGTTGTAGAACCAAATATTTGTTGCATCTTTTCATCAATCTTCTTCCTTTGCTCTTTGACTTGTAATTCAACTGCTGCTATCTGGATTAGATCAATTCCATCAAGCTTTCCTTTGATTGGAATAATTGGAGAAGTGGTGATGACAGGAACTAGCACTTGAGAAATTTGAACTGTTGTTGATGGCTCTCCTTCCCCTTCCCTTTTATTCTCCCCTTTTTTGTTATCATCAAGGGTAAGGGTCAAGCCTTGTGCATTTGCCAGCTGCATGAGTAGATTTGTTTGAGTTTGTTGATTCTGAAGAATGGTGACCATAGAGTCTTCAATGATCTGAACTCTGGTTTCCAATCTGGCCAGTCTCTTGTCAGCATCAGATTCTTTCCTCAGTCTCCCCAACAAATCTTGCATAGTACCATAAGGTATGACTGAATCCAACTTCTCAGCATTGTAGGATTTTAGATCAGCAATATCTTGCTTGAGCTCATCCACACTTAGATTCTGTTTGAAGCGCTGCAACTGCATGAGATGCAGAGATTCAGGATGAGTTTGAAGAATTGCCTTGGTACCAGCATCTGTAGTCTCCTGAAGGGCCTTTTGAATTGTCATGACTTGTCTGACTAAAATGACACCAAACTCTCCTGGTGTTGATGCTTTTGCCCATGCCCATTCAGGAAGATCTGGAACAGAACTTGGGCCTGCTACTCCCCCTAAGTTCATGCTCTCATCCAAAGAATCAGAGTCATCATCATTAGAATTTACTCCAAATTCTTCAGATGGCTCACCAGCTTGAGAAGGCAGCTTGTTAACAGCAGCTTTGTCTCTGAGGAGAGATTCTGAAGTGTGTACAATGTTTAATGTCTGTTCTGCCTCCACATTGCCCTGAGCAGCCAATAATTGATAGGCTGAAACAGGATGAGTAAAAGTGTCAGCATCCAAGGAAATGTTATCAATTACAGCTTTGTAATGTTGCTGAAATTGTCTTTCCTTTTCTGCATCATCCACTTTCATTGACTCACTAGCAATGGTTGGATCCACCCTTATAGCTTATGTACCTGCCTTTCTCTCATTTTCTCTATTTTCTTGCATCAGGGGCTCCCCTGGCTCACACACACCCTCACACCCTCACCCTCACCTTCTAAGGTGGCACTCCCCTCACTCACTTTTGTCATGCTGGAAGAAATAGCATGCATATGGTGACTCTCAACCTCTCCTTTTGCCTGGGAGCAACCCAGCCTCTCACTCAAAAGATCACTCCCTTCCCTCAAACCTAAAAGTGATTGTACAGTAACCATGTCCTCTATAGTTGGAATTGTTTCTGTTATGTGTGTAGAGACCATCAACGGATAGGGAGTATCCGTTGAAGTGGAAACTGATGGTATCAACGGATAACTGCTGTTAAGCTTATCCGTTGAAGAACAACCACTTGTCAACGGATGAGAGATATCCGTTGAAGAAGGAAAAGATGTAGATATAGAAAGTGACATAATTGTTGAATCTGTGTGAATTGATTTTAAGTGTGGTGACACAGATTCTTCAACTACATCTGAAAGAATTGGTTGATGATCCAACAAATCATCTAAAAGATGATGATCATCAGGTTTTGAGTGGGGCTCCTCCCTGAGTTTTAATGAGGGAGAATCAGGAATTGATGTGAATATCATATCCACATCCAGAGAGGGTGATGGAGAGTTTGATGATTGGTGTGTTTCTATTATGAGAGAATGGGGCTGTGACTCCACATTTGCTGGAATCACATCAAGCTGAATTTCAGAAGGCTCAGATACAGGTGGATGTATCTGTGTTGTGTGTGCCCCTTGTGTGGAAACTAGGGTCTTGGCCTTCTTCTTCCTTGAAAAGGCTTTAATTGGCGAATGTGTGGCTTCAGTGTCCCTCCCCCTTTTGTTCTATGTCCCTGGTTGGGGACTATTTTCAATAGTTACATCCTTTTGAGAGGATGCAACCAGGGATGTGTTAGACTCCTTTTGAACCACCACAGTCTTTTGAGAGACTGTGGCTTGGCTGGCTTGGGTACCACTCACCTCTCCCACCTTATCCTGGGGGGTTTCTTAATGTTCACCCCTCCCCTCACCACTCACACCCTGTTCACTCCCTTCAGGGTTTATGGTAGGTGTTACAACTGTTGTCTTTTGAGAAACAACAGAGGTAGTTTTCTTTGACTTGAGTTTTGAAACTTTAGTTTTGGTGGCTTTGGTAGGAACCTGTTTGGACAAAGACACAGATTCCATGGCCACACTAGAAGGCAAAGAAACAATGGGGTTGGAAATAGTAGGAGTTATAGAAGTGTTTACTTCACTTACCTGTGGTGCATTCATGATTGGCAAATATACCAATGGCACCTGGCTGTTGAGGTTCATTCTCAAAAGGTCTGCAAGGACCCTTTTCTCTTGTGCCCAGCATTTGAGTTTATTATTCTTATTTGATATAACCAATCCTTCAGCAACATGGTTAGCCAATAACATAAAAAATCTAGCATAGTAGATGTAATGTGGTCTATTAGCTTTGTTACCTAATCTGGAACCTAATTCTAGCATGACACAGTTGCTAAAATTAAAGTACCTATCAGAAACTAGCATATAAAGCATATTAACAAGAGATGAAGTTATGGCATCAAAATTGCTAATCTTCCCAGAGAAAACCTTAATAAAGGCATCTCCAAGAAAACTCCATTCTTTCCTAAGGCCTTTCCTTATAATGCTACCTAAACTAGCAGAATCAAAAGCATAGCCTATAGAATCTAACATAGCAGATACATCTTTATCAGTGTTTGGTGTTATGGCATTATTCTCAGGCAACTTAAAGCAAGACTATATATCATCACAGTTAATGCAATAATCCTTACCTTTGAGAGAGAAGGCAATAGTCATATCTGTGGAGTTGAACTCTGCAGTTGTCCAAATCTCCTCAATCACCTCACAGTAGATGGTTGGGGCTTCCTGCATTGCATAGCTCAGTTTGCAGTTTTTGATGAAGTCCATCATCTTGTGATAATCAGAATGGGCTTCATTCTTTTCAACCAAGGCTACGAAATTATTCTTTTCATAAACAAATCATGTTTGAGACATAATTTTGACTACCGGTGCCATTGTTGTGAGTAGAGGTTGCAGAGAAAAACTTGAGAATTTTGGGAGAGAAGGAGAATGAAAATTGCAAGAAAGCGTAAAGTGAAAATAAGAGTTCAATGGGCTTTTATACTTTCTTGAATTAAAACGTAAATAAAATGATACTTTTAAGTAAATTACAGCCGTTCAAGAATAAATAAAACTGTAGAAATTCTAAATTGCCTTTAAAACAAATACATACAACAGTGTATATCTGTATCAACGGTTAAGTAAAGAAATCAACGGCTGTGACTTGCTGAAAGTAA